>NC_034594.1:52679139-52680480 GCF_900095145.1 Mus pahari
CCCTTAAAAAAAAAAAAAAAAAAGTTTCTCCAAAACAGATATTGAGAGGGGCACACCAATGTAGAGAGAAAAGAGACATGAACAGACAGGAGAGACAGTGACCAAATCAGAGAGAGAAGAAGGTGTAGGGGGAATCATATCCAGTCAGGCACAGCAGTGACAATGACTTGACCTCCCACCCTACCTACTCCAGGGCCCCAAGAAACCATGAACCCTTTCAACACCCATGGCCATAGGAAATAAGCCAAGCTGATGGGGTGGTGGAGGGAGGCCTCCTGGGAAGAGAGGGGACAATGGAGAAGGGGAAAGGGTGTCCCTTTGTCCCTCTGCAGGCTTGGGAGCTCAGATCCACACAAAGACCTTTACAAAGGGCCTTTGGCTCTCAGGGGGGGAGATAAATGGAGAAGGAAGGGAGGGGACAAGAGAGACCCCAGAGCTGGAAATGCCCCCTCTGTGGGTATGGGAAGCAAGATGGAGGTTGTTCTCACAGTCCTATTGGCAGCTACAGAGCTCAGGGGGAGGGAGAACAGGGAGGGCTCTGGGAGTGGGGTTCATGTGCCCATGGGGAGGGGTGGAGACGACTGGAGCCCAGAGTCCCCACCCACCCATTGGAGGCAAGTGAAGGAGAGATCGATGTGCAAAGCGGACACAGATCTAGCCCCACTCTATCTTTGGGAGTGTCCACAGCTACTTTCTTAGGCCCCTTCATCTGGCCAGAGCAGGGGCAGGTGGTACGAAGGCTGAAAGCCAGGCTGGGGATGGGAGATTCCCAGGGAGGACTGCTACTAATCATATCCAGTCAGGCACAGCAGTGACAATGACACCCTACCTCATACAACCAAAGGACTCCCTCCCCATTGCAAAGCCCAGGTGGAAGAGCCCAGCAGTCATGACTGTGTCCAACACTTTGCAGGGTGACAGAGTGGCTGTTTGTTTGTTTGAATAAGGGGTGTCACTGTTGATGAGGTCAGAGAACGACCTTCCCCAGCTGGTTGTCTCTCTGCCCTGTGTGGATCCCAGGGACTGAACTCAGGTTGTCTGTGGCAAGTGTCATCTGAGCCATCTTTCCAGCCTGAAAAGGCTGGTTTTTTCGTTGGTTGGTTGGTTAGTGTGTGTGTGTGTGTGTGTGTGTGTTCCAAGACAGAATTTTTGGCTGTTCTGGAACTAGCTCTGTAGACAAACTGGTCTCACACTCATGGAGATCCATCTGTCTCCGCCTCCCAAGAGCTGGGATTAAAGGCATGCAATACCAAAAGGCTGTTTTGTTTTTTTTTTTTTTTTTTTTTCTTTATTTACATTTCAAATGCAGGCTCAGTCTCACTGCCAGAAGGAGCAGTTGGC
>NC_034594.1:52680616-52682734 GCF_900095145.1 Mus pahari
ACTCACTCTGTAGACCAGGCTGGCCTCGAACTCAGAAATCCACCTGCCTCTGCCTCCCAAGTGCTGGGATTAAAGGCGTGCGCCACCACACCCGGCTCCAAAAGGCTGTTTTTAAAGACATCTGTTGTCATCATTGCTAACTGACTTGTTGCCTGCCTGCAGAGTCAGAGACCTCAAGCATACGGTTCTCCACATAACCAGACCCACACTCTTAAACTCTAGAGGGGTTTAATGCAGGTACATAGTGTTGGTACCAGGACCTCTGAAACCTGTGACATCACATAGGCGACATCCTGACCTACATACCTGTTGCCAAGACAACAGCCACCATAATCCCAGAATCCATTGGGTTCCCCTCCCACTTTTACCTGTAACCATGTCACCATCTATATATATATAAAAGGAATGCCCCTCCCTCCCTCTCTCCCTCCGTGTGTGTGTGTGTGTGTGTGTGTGTGTGTGTGTGTGTCTTTCTCTCCCCCCCCCTTTTCTTTCCGCTGCCACCTTGTCCCTCTCTCTCCCAATAAACCTCTTACACATGGAACTGTTTTGGCCTGGTGTGCTATGTTTAGACTTGAGCTGCTATTCTAACACATCACATAGAGGGATCAACCAGGTGACCCAAAGGGCCTTCAGATGGGAACTGAGTCTGGCTGAGCACCTGCAACATGCTGGAAACACTGTTTCTCTCAGTTCCCCAGATCCCTCATTTAATCCCAGCAAGCCCCTGTTCTCTCTCTAATTTCCTAGACACAGGAGTGGGGACTCCCAGCTCCATCATCTCACACTTGCTACCAGATCAGCCTGCCCTGGACACAATGTATTTCATAACTAGCCTTCCCTCATTCGTCTCCAGGATGCTGTGTCGGTGTCTTCATCTAAAGCCTGACCCTGCCCCCCCCCACACACACACACCTCCCAGAGGAGCTTCCAGGCCAGTCTGCTCCTCCTACACCATCCCCAGCTGACCTCAGCACTGCAGCCTGCCGACTACAGAGAGTGACAGGAGAAAGAAGATGCCATTCAGGACAGAGTGAGGACAGGCACAGACAGTGCCACCTGCCCCCACCCCTGTCTCAGAGCTATCTCTTCCCAGAAACCTGGTGTGGTGGGCTCCATTGCCCCTATTTCCTAACTGAAGTCACTGAAGCTTACAGGCAAGGAGTCATTCTGCCCAGAGCACCCAGCTAGAAAGTGGTTAGAAACGCTCCTCCAGCTAGATATATCCTCAGGTACCCAGAGCCATAGAGCCTTCTTTCTGAGCCTCTGGAAGTAGCTTGCAGTCACACCAGCAGGAAGGAATTTTGTAGGAAACAATCGAACTATAGAGAAACCTCCCCCCCTGCGGTGGCTCCATTAAAAGGCAAAGGCGTACAGGAACCCTGCTTAGCATAGTGAGCGGCTGGGGGTCAGGAGGCCGTCTGGGTGCCTCGCTGGGTTCAATGCAGTCTGCCAGCTGCTGCTGTGGGAGCTGAGGGGGCAGCAGAGGAGGGGGACAGACTGGCCTGGCTGGGTCTGAGCCAAACGCCCACAGATGGCCTCAGCTCCGTGCCCAGAAACACTTGCTTTTGCTCCAACTTCATTCGACTAATGTTAGAGCTTGGCAACTGCTAGACACCACTGCCCCACACTCCAACCAGCTCTCAGAACAGTCAAGGTCATGTCCAGTGGCCCATTAACCCCCCTGCTCATGCCTAAAGCATGAGCATTGGGGTGGGCGGGGGCTAAGTAAACTGCCCATTTCTAAATGCCATACCTTGAGGCTGTCCCTGCCCAGTGCACTGTGCCTCAGTTTCCCCCTCAGCACTGACACACTCAAGCCAAACGGCGGAATGGGGAGTGCAGGAAAGGTGTCAGAGGCCTGAGGGAATCAAAGCCCCTTGCTCTAAGTAGCTAAGTAAAAGGAGGCAAGGGATATTCATGCAAAAGCCAGAACCTGGCAGTGGAAGCCAGAAGTCCTATAAGGGAGAGTTACATCCGGCTACTCCCCCACCCCACCCCCAGCACACTGTCACCTCTTCTAGATGCTTGGGACATTCCCCTATTGCATATCTCTCTCTCTCTCTCTCTCTCTCTCTCTCTCTCTCTCTCTCTCTCTCTCTCTCTCTCTCTCTCTCT
>NC_034594.1:52682754-52686685 GCF_900095145.1 Mus pahari
CACACACACACACACACACACACACACACACACACACACACACACCCACCAAACCCAAAGCTCCACTCCTCTCCCTGTCCTACAAAGGCCGCTGCAAATAACAAGGTTCTGATTCCTGGCTGAAATCCACCACACTATTCTCAAAGACTGGGCACCCCACAGGTTGTAGGTAGAGAATCATGCTAAAGCCCTTCTGGCCAGCTGCACCCCAAGTCTCCACCAGCCTTCCTAACTGAATGAAGAGGCCAGGCTCATGCCCACCTCCACCCACTCTCTCAGGTCAGCTACACAGCAGTATTGAGACTCTCAGTCTCCTCCCCAGCAGTGAGGCCTCTGACGGGCTCCTCATGCTTCGAACCCCTCACATTTCTGCTGCATTTTATTTCCTAGAGGACCAGATGAATATTATATAGCGACGATGACGATGACCATAACTTTATCACGTGTTGCCAATGTGCCATACACGCTACTCAAAGTTGTTAGGGCAGTAGAGAAAACCGAAGCAGGACAAGTTTTATAATATACTTATCCATTCACATTACTAAAACTGTTATTTAAAAAAAAAAAAAAAAGGTCTATGCTGAACTCAGGGCCATTCCCAAGCCCACTGCGAAGCTGCAACCCCACACAGTCTCCTCTCCAGCAGAGACGCTGTCTGCCCCTGCAAGGCAGATACCCAGGAAGGAACAGAGTTGGAGTGTAGAAGCTGACCCGAGAAAATAGGGAAAGGAAAACACCCTGTTGAGAAGCAGGCCAGGGTGCTGGGCCAGAGGTCACTTTTCTCTTACTCTGTACCTCTGGCCATAAACCACCAGCTCCCCCACTCCCAACCTGCCAGGAACGTGTCAGGGATGTGGCCAGCAGGGCCAGCGGGGCCCAGCCCTGGACTTCTACACTCAGACTTCCACAGGACCCAGGTCCTGACACCCCATACCTACTCAGCGTGTCACTTCCCCTCCTGCATCTCTGCAAGGGCAAGGCCCACATGCCTGGCCAAGGTCTCAGGGTCCCAACAAAGCCAGGCCTGTCCCCTGGGAGTGACACCTAGGCTGGGCAGCAGGTAATCAGAGCCGAAAAGACAGGCAGAGAGCCTGATGTACTAGGTGAGTTCTCGGCTCAACAACCTACCCTGCTCGGCCCAAGTCCTTGGTGTCGGGGTGTGGGTGTCGTCAAAGACAAGGACAAATAGTCAGCAGGTTCACTGAGGGAGGAGGAACCGCTAGCTGCCACAGCCTACCACCCCTAAACACACACAACATGCAAACTCCCATGTGGCCATGCTACCTGAGAAAGACTGGCCAACAAGGTTCAAACACTCCATGCCCTACCCTCCATGAATCCTCTACCCTGTGCCAGGAACAGATACGATGTAGAGCCCCCACTTCCAGTGCCTCTTCACAGCTCACAGGCAGCTCACAAAGCCTCTCTCTCTGCATCCCAGCCCCTTCCTATGCAGGCCATTCCCTGGTCTTCTAATCCTTCCTCTCCCACTCTTTCCCTAAGCTCTGAGTCCTACTGAAATGCCCATGCCTCCCCTCTTGTTCAGTGAGCACCTATTCATCTCTAAGGACCCTATTCAAAATGTAGCCTCCTCTGTGAGGGCTTCCCAGACAACTTCAGGCAGGACAGGTCTGGATCCAGATGACAGCACATCTGGTTGGAAGGCGAGCTTCAGTGAGACACTACCCCACGAATGGCTAATGCTGTTACCCCCCCCCCCCTGCTATCTCGGGAGCGAGAGTCTCCTAGGAAAGGAGAGTTCCCGCAAAGGAAAGAGTCTACTAAGTGAAGAGACAAATCCCAATAGATCAAATGAAAGTCCTGAAACTTTGGAGAGATGGCTCACAGTTAAGAGCACTCGCTGCTCTTCTGAAGGTTCTGAGTTCAAGTCCCAGCACCCACATGACAGCACCTGTCTGATGCTGTCTGCTGGAGGGCCGATGTACAAGCAGGCAAAGTATCCATCTACATAAAATATATAAGTAAACCTTAAAAAAGAAAGTCCTGCAAGTCTACAACTATAGAGGGAAAAGTAGGAAAACACTTCAAGATGCAGGTGCAGGCAAGAGCGTTCTGAGCAGGGCTCCAGTCACATGGCAAATAGTTCCAACAACTGACAAATGGGAATCAGAAACTCTCTGCACAATAAAGAAAACAAAAAACCAGGACATGCGGCCTTCAGAATGGGAGAAAACCTTGGCTAGCCATCCATCCATCAGACAGAAGACTAACATCCAGAATATTAGTGGCTCATTTGGGTCCCTGGAATCCACACAAAACACTGAGTGAGAATGGCAACCAAACCCTAACTCCAGCCTCAAAAGGCAGAGACAGGCTCAATGTGCTGGAAGAGAAATCCAGGACAATTCATGACACAACCTTGGGCACACACTCACTTCCACACACACACTTATATGCCTACACACAAACAAGCATGAACAGGCACATATGCAACATGCACACACACACAAAAAAAGCCCGGAAACATTTGTAAAATACAAAATAAAAATGGGCAATTATTAAGGAAGCCATCTAATGTTGATCTCTGGCCTCTACATACACAAGCACACCCTCACGCGTGTGTGGGTACACAGCCATTCAAACATACATATACCACACACAATAAAGAAATAATCCAATAACCCAATTAACAAATAGGCTAATGAAATAAGCAGACAGTTCTCAAAAGACGAAACACAAACCCTTGGAAAAATGTCCAAGCTCACTAGCTGTCAGAGAAATGCAAATTAAAACTATAGCAGGGAGCCAGGAATGGTAACACATACCTTTAATCCCAGTACTTGGGAGGCAGAGACAGGCTGCTTTCTGAGTTCAAAGCCAACCTAGTCTACATGTCAAGTTCCAGGCTAAGCAAGGCTACACAGAGAAACCCTGTCTCAACAACACACTGCATTAAGGAGCTGGGGTGATGGATCTCTGGTTAAAAGCACTGGCTGCTCTTTCAGAAAAGAAAATAGCCCAGCTGCCAGAAGCCACAAGGTGCCTCACAGCCACCCGGTCACCCCAGATCCAGAGAATCCTATGCCCTCCTCTGGTCTTCGCAGGCTCCAAACACATGTGATGCCGGCCTGCCAAAACACCTGTACACATAAACTAAAAATAAACACATACATTAAAAAAAAAAAGAAAAAGAAAACTGTATTGGACTTTTATCTCATTCCAGTCAGAATGATAGTCATCAAAACTATACGTTAGGACACAGACAAAAGGCAACTTCTATACACCCCTACAGAACTCAGTATGGAGGTTTCTCAAAACACTGACAACAGCGCTTCCATCTGACTCAGCTCCAGCGCTCCTGGGACCCTAGATGTTCACACATCACAGAGACACACAGGCGTCAGTGCTGACTCCAGCCACATTACCTAGGACCTGGATCTGATTCCAAGCGCCTGCATGGTGACTCACAGCCATCCAGAACTCCAGTCCTAGGGGACCCAGTGGCCCTCTTCTAGCCCCTGTGGGCACCAGGGACATGACTGGTGCATAGGCAGATATTCTGGAAAACGCCCATATATAAAAACCAACCTAGATGCCCACTGATAGAGGACTGGATAAAGAAAATGTAGTTCCTGGCTGGGGATGGAACGCAATAGGGCTGCTCGCCTACCATGCACAGAGTCCTGAGTATCATCCCTAGCACCACATAAAACTATGCCTGGTGCTATAAATGCCAGAAATACCAGCTCTTTGAAGTTTAAAATCATTCTCAGCTCTGTGGTGAGTTCAAAGCCAATCTGAGCTATATGAGACCATGTCTTTAAAAAAAAGAAAAAGAAAGAAAGAAAGAAAGAAAGAAAGAAAGAAAGAAAGAAAGAAAGAAAGAGATAGAAAGAAAGAAAGAAAGAAAGAAAGAAAGAAAGAAAGAAAGAAAGAAAGAAAGAAAGAAAGAAAGAAAGAAAGAAAGAAA
>NC_034594.1:52687520-52697440 GCF_900095145.1 Mus pahari
GGAGGATGCTCAGTGTCTTGCCCTGCCCTTCTTCACCTTGTTTCTTTGACATAAGATTTCTCGCTGAACCTGGAGCTAAGCTAGTGGCCAGCAAGCCTCTTCAATTCTCTTTCTCTGCTCCCTGTGACATTGGGGTTACAGTATGCATGTGGCTTTGCCTCAGATTTTATACAAATGCTGGGATCTGAACTCAGATCCTCATGTGTAGGTAGCAAGTATTCTTACTCACTGAGCCATCTCACCAGCCCCCACCTTATTTTTTTTTTTGAGACAGGGTCTCTCACTAGTGGTGGAGCTTGCCCATTCAGCAAGACTGGCCAGCAATAAGCATCCACGATCCTCCTGTCTTTGCCTCCCCAGAACTACGAGTACAGGTACACCCACCATGCCTGGCTTTTTACCTGGGTCTTAGTGATTTAAATTCAGGTTGTTATGCTTGCCGGGCAAGCACTTTATCAACTGAGTTGTCTCCTAAAAACACCATTCTGAATGTCCCCCAAGCCCCAATATTAGGATGAACTATAGCAATTAAAGATGTAACAATCAGCTGGACATGGTGGTGCATGCATTTAATCCCAGCACCCAGGAAGCAGGAGTAGGCAGATTGCTATGAGTTCAAGTCCTTCCTAGACTACATAACAAGTTCCAAGCTAGCCAGAGCTACATAGTAGGACCCTGTCTCACAAAACCAAAAACAGATTTAAAAAAAGAAAGAAAAGATACCGTCCATTTCAGACGTTCTGTTCCTCAAGCAGAAATTGTCTAAGACTCAAGCAATGTGAACGCACACAGTGCTTGAAGAGGGCAAGTGATGGGAGAAAGGAAATGAGATACTGGAGGATAAAGAGTGGACATTTAAAGGAGATGAAGGAAGGGATGTGGAAAGGATAGAGGCTTAAAAGGTGAGCAGACACAAGAGAAGCGAGAGGCTTTCTCTGGGTGCCAAACCAACGTGACACCCACACGATAGCCCATGGACATGGACATGGATGGCTTCTGAAAACTCTGAGATCATGTCTGTGGCTCCTCCAGGCCGTTCCCAACCCTTCTGGCTTCAGCTGTGGAAAGATGAGAAGGGTGCTATGGGAGAGATGGACACGCAGAAGTTACTGAGAAGGCTGCTGGCAGAAATGCTCAGAGCAGCTGTGCATAGGCAAAGGTTTACACTGAAGCCAGGAGACACCTGCTCCAGTCTCCCATGACTGCCACCCACTGCCAGCTCCAGCTGGTTGCCAAATCACATCTCCTGTCTCACTGGTTTCTAACCTGGCAAAGCTCTATTGGCTGACTTCGTCCAACCCTGTTTGTGCTTCTGTTGACCTTCAGCCACACCTGACATGGACTCCATTGGTCAAACCCTGGCTTCTCTCATCACACGTGCACCCTCCACCAGGCACCTAAAGGAGCTTGAGCCAGGAGAAGCCCAAGTTTGAGCAAAAGATCAAAGAGCTCCACTGGGTAGGTAGCAAGCCAGCCCTTCCCAAACCTGTCCACAGGGGTGTGGCTTTCCATTTGGTCTTCTCTCCTTCCACGGATTCTCTGCCTCAACCCATCTCACCGCGCATCACTATATCCACTGAGCACCTGTGTGCTATAAAAACTTCTGCTAAGTTCCTGGGACCCTGAGTTCCCTGAAGCTTAGCCTCGATATGAGACCCTGGCTTATAGACTTACCAGGGAAACAGCCTTTTGAATAGACATTCCCAAAGTGGCCCCCACTAACTCTCCTCCTGTTCCTGGAAAGAAAAGAGCATGGAATTAGGTCTGAGGGGATGGCTCAGGTGATAAAGTGCCTGCCATACACTGAGGACCCGAGTTCAGATCCTCAGAAACCACATAGAAAGTCCAGCATGGATGACATGCTTCCTTAAGGCCCAGTACTTGGGAAGGAGTAGGTAGAGAGGGGAGGACCCTGGAGCTTGATGGCCAGCCAGACCAGCCAAATCAATGAGCTTCAGATTCAGTGAGAGATCCTGTTTCAGAAAATAAAGTGACTAATCAAGGAAGACAACCTGATATCAGCCTCTGGCCTCCACATTCATGCATTGCTCAGACTTGTGTATGTGTGTGTGTGTGTGTGTGTATGTATGTGTGTGTGTGTATGTGTGTGTATATGTGTATGTGTGTATGTACGTGTGTATGTATGTGTGTATGTGTGTATGTATGTGTGTATGTGTGTATTTGTGTGTATATGTGTATGTGTGTTATGTACATGTGTATGTATGTGTGTATGTGTGTATGTATGTGTGCGTGCGCACACACACACACACACACACACACAGGGCTGGTACACAGAAAACACAGAACTTGGGCTTATCTATTTTACTGTCCTGGGATAGGTCTCTGGACACTGGGGTTGTTCAGTCTGGTCAGAAGCATTGGGTCTTGGGTCTCTGGAAACAGTAAGCTGGGAATCAGAGCCAGACTATTAAAAAGAGGGAGGACCCTGGGTACCAGATACCTCTTTAGTGGACGGAAACCTCTCCTCTCCTCTGTTCCCCTGAGGGCTGCCTTAGCTTGCCTGCCCTTGGCACCACACTCTGCCAGGGGACATTGGCAAGTTCATACAGCAAGCAAGGAGGCAATAGCTGGCTTCCTGCCCATCTGGAAAGAGAGAAGGAATGGGGCCCTCCCCTCAGCCTCATAACATACCCTCCTGTTCCTGCCAGGGACTGGGCCTGCCCCCAGACAGAACATAAAACCGAGAAGGAGAAGGTAGTCAGCTGAGGGCCACCTATCCCACTGTGGTGTCATTCTTTAGCTCCCTTTCTTCCTCTCCCTCCCAAGTTCCTCACTGAGGTCACAGAGACATACACAGGACTGGCATGGGGCATACCACTATGGCAGAGCACTAGGGTGCCAGGGAGTCTCTTCTCCCTGCTCAGGATATTACCAATGCTGCTGTCAAAATACCCAGCATGCTTCATCTATAGAAAGGGCCTCCTGATCCTTGCTGAGTTTTCTTACAACCGTCAACATGGAAGTATGCATCTACACAGCAGAGATTAAAACATACAGTCACCAGCGCCACATGTGAAAGTAGTCACACGGAAGTCAGTCACAAGAGCTCCTGATGCTTCCCAGTAGAGAAGAGATCTCCACATAGTGGAGTACCACCCAGCCAGGAGAAGGAGCAATCTATAACCATGAACAAGAATAAGGATAAAATTCATAGCCATAGTGTAGACCATAACAGGCACAAAAGTCCACACTTTGTTCCCATCCATAAGAAATCCTACACCAGGTCGGAGTGTTCTGTCAGAAGGCAAGATGGTGGACATCCCTTTGAGGGGGAATCAATGAGTGGTAGGAGGGAGAAGGGAGAGCCTCGGAGTGTTGGGCTAGAAAACTTCTCTTCCTCCCCTCCCCCCAACTGGTGATCAATCCTTCTATATCTAGGCAAGTCCTCTATGACCAAGCTATACACCCCTCCCTTTGTGTGAGACAGAGCTTCACTATATAGTCCAATCTGTCCCTTCACTCGCAATCCTCCTGCCTCAGCCCTCTGAAAATCTGAGATCATAGGTATACCAAAGGCTCTGCTCCTTAACTCGATGTGTGGAGCACATAAGTGTCAGAGTCACTAGGGTGGCTGTAAACGCTTCTTCAGAGCATCCTAACTGAGCCATGGAATGTGTTGAGGCTCATCAGCCACTGTGTTTGCAAGAGAGGAGCCACTCTCCTACCTCACCCTACCTCCTATCCAGCCCTGCTCCTACCCAGCCTCAGACTCACTCTGTCTGCTCCATCATCACCTCCTTCCCAGAGGGCCTCATCATCATCATCTGCCCGGGCTCCTGCCTTGGCCTCTATCCCTCTCATACCACAACCATGGCCCAGAATAGGGGCTCATGGGGAGCCAGGGCAACTAAAGAAAGTCTCTAAACTTCCATTGGAAGTCCCCAACACCCTCCATCCCAGAATCTGTGAGCATGGTACTCATTCTGCTAGACCTTGTCTCTCCCCATCCCTATGGAAGCACCACTTCCACATCTTTCTGGGGCCAGGACACTGGAATACACTAGTAGTTCTGGCATTCGCTTGATGTATGACATCAGGGGAGTCCCTTCCCTCCTCTGAGCTTGGGGTGCTTATTTCTGAAACACAAAGCAGGGGAGCAGAGCCAGGGTGAGTTCGGAGAGACGCATGACAGTGACTGTGTGTGCCGCAGCCGTGTGGGCATGTGTACGCTCCTCCCTACACAGCACCTGTAGTCTTCAGCACATTCTCACCAGGAGAGTGTGTGGCAGCCTTGGGTTTAGAGCCATGAACTTCAGCTCTGGAGCTCTCCAACTCTAGCTCTCCTCCTAGAAGAGGGGGTGACCCAACACACGGGCGTGAGAGCTGGGTTAGGTCTGGGCCGTAGGATGTGACAATATGGGTGACTGAGGGTCTGTTAAACTTCAGGGACTCCAGGCTGGGAGAAGCAGAGGCCAGAGAAGCAGTCCCACAGGGTGGATTGGAGGAGGAGGAGGAGGAGGAGGAAGAGGAGGAGGAGGAGGAACCATCCCAAAGCCTCTTCCTTCTGCTCTCGCCACCATCAAGACAAGCACCCACTTGTCTCAGATACGGCAGAGTGAGGAGGCGAGGCTGGCACCTAGAGATGCCCGCCAGGCCCTTTGGCGCCCAGGTCAGAGGAGCTTGGCGGGAACACTCAGGAGGGATGCCAAGCCCCACCCTCCTTCCTCTTCAGGCCTCCACAGGAGCCTCAGGAGGGCTCAGCATGCACAAACTGCGAGGGCCAAAGAAGCCAGCTGAGGACCATGACAAGCTCAGCTGGTAAAGGCCCCTGCTGCCAAGCGTGATGCTGTGAGTTTGATCCTAAGGACCCACATGGTTAGAAGGAGAGAAGTGACTCCCATGGGCTATCCTCTGACTTCTACACATGTACCATGGTGTGTGCACACAACACACACACACTGAACAAATAAATAAATAAATAAATAAATAAATAAATAAATAAATAAATAAAATGTTTTTAAATTAATAATTAAAATAAGAGCTGACTGAGGGTATAGGAGCCAGGCTCAGATAGTACAAAGCTGCAGCAGGCATCATCCTCCAAACGGGGAGGCGGGGCAGGTCTCAGATCCAGGCCTGCCAGTGTAGCCATGGCTGCAGAGACAGAGTGGGTAGGGGTGGGAAGTGGGGGCGTCTCACCAGAGTGAGGAAGGTAACCTGCATAGGAGACAGGGGTACCGCGGTGGGCAAAAGGGGCATCGTGAGCAGGAGAACGGCAAGGCTGAAGGGAGTCAGGGACGTGAGCCCAGCCGGCCTCAGGGCAAGAAGTTGGCCCATGGGATGGGCTAGGCAGGAATGGCGGCTGGCACGTGTCTGTGGCAGTAGGAGGGCCCTGGCTGCCAGCCCAGATGCCTGGTAGCTTCTGAGCTGGGTTCCTGGGAGGGTGAGAGCCCAAGAGATGTTTATCCAGAACAAGAACGTGAATGTCACACCTCCTCCAGCCAGGGCTCCTGTGATAGGCAGAGGCTGCTCTTTCCTGGGCTGCCTTCATCTCCTGAGAGTTACCTGTGAATGGGGTCCTGGGTAAGCAAGAGAGCTGCTGGCCCAGCAGCCCCTGCTTGAGCCAGGACCTGGGCATATGGCTGAGACGGAGCCTTATCCATACAGATAAGGGAGGGAATGAGTCACAGCAAGCTCTCCCAAGAGGCCCCTGGAAAACCAGCTCATCCAAATGCAGACAGACACTTGTCCCTGAATACAAACATCCCTGTCCCTGTGGCTGTCACAGAGGGTACATACAAACCCTCCCCCTCCTCCTCCCCTGACTCACCCACCTCCAGCGCCCCTGATTCCTTTCTCAGGTCACAGCCCCAGTTATTCATCCCTACCCACCCCTATATGACCAATGGGCATCCACACACACACACACACACACACACACACACACACACGCACACCATGGCAAGGCTGGCTGCAGAGAGTGTGGGCAGGAGTAAGAGTCCTGAGCCCATAGAGAGACCAAAGAAGAGTTGGGGCCATGTCTGAAGGGCAGCAGAATAAAACAGGGAAGCAGACAGTCAGCCTGGAGAGCTCTGCCAAGCAGGAGGCAGGAGCATCGAGGTACAGTGAAGTCTGAGGTGCCTCCCAGGGATCCCCAAACCCCAGGGAGCAGCTCAGACTCACCCTCAAAGGGATAACCCAGGATCTGAGATAGGGAGGGCTGCTGTCTCCTCATCAACCCTGGACATCTTGCATGGTAGAGGACTGAGCAGGGGTGGGGGTTGGGGAGGATATCCTAATGACTTTGGAGGGACCAGAAGCCTAAGAGCTCTATCATGTCACCCCAATTCTGTACCCATCACCAGGAACTGGCATACCCAATTCTTACTTCCAGGCTCCCCGAGTCCTCCCCCAGATTACTCTATGAGAATCCAGCTAGGACACCAGCCACTTTGGGACATAGATGACAATTCTGTCCCCAGATCTCTCCTTCATTGTGACCAGTCCTACCACCTTGCAGGATAGGGCGTTTCATTTACAAGTTCCCAACCCTGTGCCTGTGCCTGTGGCATATAACCACAGATATGCTATCATCTGTGCCCTAGAGGAACAGCCAGTCAAGTGCTGCAGAGGGGTGTCTTGGACACTCGACACACTCACAAAAACATGTGCATAAGTACACATTGCCATATCAGCCCGCCTCTGTCCATAGGGAGGTGCTGCGGGATGTGGTTGCAGGATGCACTTGGGGTCAACTCTGCCTCCAGCAGAGAAGGAACTGAAGGGTCCCAGTCTCACCCAGAACAAAGTCAGCACACCATCCCATGAGGATGCTCCTCCTGTCCCAACGGAGAGGAAGACTAGGGTTCTGCAGGGGCTGGACTAGAGCTGGCCAGTCCCTACTGATACAAAACACCATTTTTCCCCCCTCTCCAGGAAAATACAGAGCCTATGCAAAGCCTGCCGTGTCCGGCCAGCCTGTTTCCCTTGTCATCGCTATTTTTGCTCCTGGTCACTTTTCAGCATCCAGGCTCCAAGACTCACCCTGAAAAGAATAGGAGGGGGGAGAAAGGGGGACTCTAGTGGACCCACCCACCTCCTCAGACCCCCGCTGTGGGCCCTGCTGGCTCTAACAGCCCCTTCCTCCTGGTAGAAAACACCAAGACAGCCACCATTCTGCCTCCCGCTCCAAACTAAGAAGGGATTAACCTTTCTCTCCTCGCCCCAGCACCCTTGGGTGGTTCCAGATTCTCACTAATCGCCTGCTGCCTCCCTCTCTCTGCCGCTTGCTCTTCCCTCTTTCTTCTTGCTTGTTTTGGCTTTTTTGTCTTGTTGGTTTTGGTGTTTGGGGGAGTTTGAGTTTAGGGTCTTGGTTGGTTTTAGTTTGTCTGAGAAAGGATCTCACTATGCTGGCCTTGGCTTATAACCCCCCTGCTTCAATTTCGGTAGTGGTGGATCACAGACCTGGCACCAACGTCTCACAGGTATTTGCCCTTCAAGGACACCAGAGGCCCAGGTGTGACCTCCACGGAACTGGCTGCAGGGCCCTCCCACTCTCCTACCTACACCTTCCCAGACTCCTTACTGTCCCAGATGGACCGGGCTCTGCCGTGCCAGCTGCCCGCACCCGGCCCGCAGCTCCCTACCTGAAGCAGCAGCCGCCTCCTCGGGACCGGCGCCGCACCCCCGGGCTCACAGCGCTCGGGCCCCGCGGGGCCCGGCGGAGTCCCGGGGGGCTGCGGGCCGCAAGAGGGCAGAGGCTCGAGCGCCTCGCAGCACACCAGGCTCACGGTGCAGCCCATCCGGCCCGGGACCCTGCGGGCCCGGGGCGGGGACCCGGACTACCCGCGAGCCGGCCCGCCCCCAGCCCCAGCGACCTCTCGGCCCCAGGCGTCTGCGACGTGGGAAAGAAGGGCGACGCCCCCGGCCCGCCCCGTCGGAGTCCGCCTCCGCCTCCGCCACCGCTCCGCCAGGCAGTGGGAGTGCGGGGCCTGGCGAGGGGCGGCGACACGGACGCTGGAGGCAGACAGTGGGGAGGGGACCCGAGGGCGCGGGAACGCGGGAGGGGCGGCAGCGGGATCCCCGGGACAGGCTGAGCTGGGAAAGCGGAAAAACAGAGCGACGCCGTGACTAGTGAGCGACTGAGAGACTGACACGAGAGAAGGGATCTGAAGGGACAGAGACGGTGACATAGAGGACGAGGGGAGCACGGGGGGGGTAGATCTGGCTCTGCACCGGGAAGAAGGGCGGGACATGGAACAGAGAACAGCATGTTTGGGGATCGCTCTGTGCCCTGCTTACAAGTAGTTCCTCGAGCTCGTAAAAGTAGTTCTAGAAGTCCCTAACTCTTGGTTTCAAGTCACAAGCCAGCCTGGCCTAGAAAAAGGATGACCCCAGCACCAGGACAAATAAGATCAGCGAGAAAGACCACCCCACACCGAGCAGCCCACCTGGCGTTTCCGTCCCCGGGAAGTGGGTAACAGGGCTGGAAAGAAGGCACCCCAACACTGACTGGGATCCTGCAGCTGGCAAGGGTAAGAGGAGGGAGGAAGATACTTGGTGGTCGTTTGCCCTCTCTCCCCACCTGTGTCACTTTCAGTCCAGTGACAGAAGAGACAACTCGAGAAAACGAGCCCACTAGCGCTTCAGTCAGCCCCTTTCCGCCATCTACTGGCATCAAGACAGAAAGACAGGAGCAGGTGCCCGGGAAAGGAAGCCCCTACCGGCGTTGTATTTGGCCACCAATTGGCTTTATGCCAGATGAGTTTGAGGAAGCCACCCATTCTGCTTCAGTGCCCTGATCTTTCTCTACTACTTCTCCCTGGCCAGGGTTGGTCCAGCCCCCTCCAGGCTGGGCCTGAGTCACTCCCCAGGCAGGAGAACTGGAAAAGACTGTGTAGAGCCCATAGTCACAAGGGACATACTCAGGCTTCAGAATCTTCCTGCCAACATCCCAAACAGACAAGCTTTTCTCAGGTGAGCACGGGAGTCCCTGGGCTTAGGAATTAGGTAGCGGAACCCTAGAAAAGGTCTGTAGAGAACGTCTGTCTAATCCTTGGTGTACAGATGAGGAACGTGGAGCCTAAGAAAGGGTGACCAGACCAGGACGGGACCTTTGTCTTCTGACTCCCGGTCCTGGGCTCCATACTCTGCTGTCCTAGTCTTTCTTTTCTTCGTTTTCCTTTCCTTCCCCCATGATCCACCGCTACAGGATCATGCCAGAGCTACCCCGCCCACAAACTCCATCACTCCTGCCCGGGAGGCTGGACACCTGGCCTGGCTTTGTTGCCAGGATCTCAGCCTAAGCTCATACATCATCCCTCAAGGGCAACAGTACCCCTCTCTGAGCCCCAGGACTCTTGGCAGACAGAAGTAGAGTTATACAAAAGAAGGTGGTGGGGTTCAAGCCAGGCACCCTGCTCCCCACACCGAACATTGGTTCAGTCTCAACGCTGCACCCTCTGTCTACTTCTGCATGCTTTCCCAGAGAACATACATTTTCCACTCAGCTGGGGCCCTGGAAAGGATGAATGTGGGTCCCAAGGCAATGACACTCTGCTGAGGCTCAGGGGCTAGCCAAGGGGAAAGGTGACAGTTCCCCGGCTGGGTGTCATCATGGCTCAGCTTACAGCCTTGTGATACTGGACTGATACTTTGTGATACTGAGATTTACCCTCTCTGTGCCTAGTCACCATGTGCAATGCCATGCTCTGGAGGCTACTAAGGGGATTGAATGAGACAAAGATGTCAGCAATGGCCAGGGTGACCAACGCCAGCGATGGCTCACGTCTTTATATGTCAGTCTTCAAGACACAACTGGCAGCTGGGTGGTGATGGATGCCTTTAGTGCCAGCACTCAATAGGCAGAGCCCAGCCTGATCTACAGAGCAAGTTCCAGGACAGCCAGGGCTAGGGAGAGAGAGAGAGAGAGAGAGAGAGAGAGAGAGAGAGAGAGAGAG
>NC_034594.1:52697570-52698704 GCF_900095145.1 Mus pahari
AGAAGAAGAAGAAGAAGAAGAAGAAGAAGAAGAAGAAGAAGAAGAAGAAGAAGAAGAAGAGAGAAGGAGGAGGAGGAGGAGGAGGACTGGGATTCCTTGCATTAAACTATAAGGAAAGGAAAAGAAAAGAAGGAAGACAGAATTGTGCTTCATTCTGCCAGTTAACTCATGTGTGACCCTGGTTTGCTCTCATTCCCCAAGTCTAGACTCTCATCCCATCTCTATGTAAGGAAAGCGAGCAGCTGAGCCCAGAGGATCACAGGGAATCCCATCACTTCCGAGATTCTCCATGGCAGACAAGGGGACCATCCTTAAGCTCGGCAGGAGCCTGAAAAGTGAGTATGCCCTGTGAGATTTTTTTCTGGGGCTGAGTTGCAAGAGACAGGAGTCTGGAGAGCACCTCCCTTATAGACCTGGCTCCCTGATGTCTGCTCTCTACCATCCGCCTCACAGATGCAGTCTCTGCCATCCTCCAGGGATATGGGGACGGGCAGGGGCCAGTGACAGACACCAGCGCTGAGCTACACAGACTCTGTGGCTGCCTGGAGCTGCTACTGCAGGTGGGACCCTCCACCTTCCCTCCCCGCCCCTGCTGAGTCCTTAGCTTCCAACACTCTGGAAGGCTTTCCCAGATGCATACCCAAGCCCCTGTCTCCCTTGGTTAGCAGGCACTGCCTGCTTTCTCAGTGAGCAAGTCTTTTGTGGCATAAACTTTCTCCCAGAGGCTAGGACTGATCCTCATTCTTACCTTATTCTTATCTCCTGAGGCACTGGATATATAACATAAATATACCTCCTCTTCCTCCTGACTTCTTGACAGCGAGCAGCACTTCTTACACACTGGCTCCACCTCCCATAGCACACCAGGACTGCACCTGCCCCCAGGCCTTTATTTTTACTGTGCCTCTATCTGGAAAGCTATTTCCTAGATATTTACATGACATCAGTGCACATGGCCCTCAAGTCTGGAGAGTTCCTCAAGCAATCTCTCTCTCTCTCTCTCTCTCTCTCTCTCTCTCTCTCTCTCTCTCTCTCTCTCTTTCTCCCTCCCTCCCTCCCTTCCTCTCTCTCTCCCTCCCTCTCTTCCCTTCCCTTTCCTTCCCTTCCCTTTCCTTCCCTTCCCTTCCCTTCCCT
>NC_034594.1:52698832-52708097 GCF_900095145.1 Mus pahari
TTCTCTTCTCTCTCTTTTTTCTCTCCACAGCCACCATTACTATCTAACCCGCTGTATGTTCTGAGAATTTAACTTCTGACTTCCCTATGGAGATGTAAGCTGCCTGAGGTTGGTTCATGCAGGCCCTGTTCATTGTTCACAGGCCTTAGATCAAGGCCTGCGTATACTGAAGTGCTCAGTGTTTGTGAATGAATGAGTATGAATTCAGGCTCAGAGAGATTAAGTATCTTGTCCCTGTCACACAGCCAGCAAGGGCAGAGGAAGATTCCCCCAACAAAAAGGCCTGCAGGAGCCCTTTCTTCTCCCATGTGCCTTCCCAGAATGCCAGGGTGCTAGGCAGGTTCCAGAAGAAGCCACTGGCGTGTTTCTTTCTCTCATCTTGGTCCTAGTTTGATCGGAAAGAGCAGAGGAGCTTCCTGGGGGCCCGGAAGGATTACTGGGACTTCCTATTCACTGCCCTTCGACGGCAACGGGGATATACAGAGCAGATGAGCTTCATATGCTCACAGGACAAGGTAATGGGAGCAGGGGATGGATGGGAAAGCAGGTGGACTAGGTCCCTTGTCACTCAGACCTGCTCCACGAATAGGGGGCTTTTCCCCTGAGAGGTGAGGACCTCTCTTTAGCCCTGGCCTCATCTCCAGTTTCTCCTCTGACCTTGGCCCACTCTTTCTCCCTCACTCTCTGTTCCCTCTGTTCTCTCTCATTTGGCCCAGCTCCCCCGCCCTGATTTCATGCTCTCTTTGGCCCTCCCCACACCCTGCAGCTGAAGACCTCACTAGGAAAAGGCCGTGCCTTTATCCGACTCTGCCTTGCCCACGGCCAGCTGGCTGAGGCGATGCAGCTGTGCCTCCTGAACCCAAAACTCACCAGGTGGGTTTGCCAGGCCATCATCCCATATACGGTACCTGAACCCACTACTGCTAAATGGATGACTGACCATTCGGGGTAAGGGAATGAGTGTCAGCAAGGAGAAAGGGCCTAAGAGTTCTACATGCAGTTTGGCATTCTTGGGCCTCTGCCCTCAGAGGCTAAGCTCAGCCACAACCTGCCTGGGAAGGCCCCCTGTGGTATGCTGATTCTCAGAGGTCAAGGGTAGCAATGACTGGATGTGTTGGTCCCTCTTCACACAGGGAATGGTATGGCCCTCGGAGCCCTCTGTTGTGCCCTGAGCTCCGGGAAGACATCTTGGACTCTCTCTATGCCCTCAATGGAGTTGCCTTCGACCTGGACCTGCAGCGGCCAGACCTGGATGAAGCCTGGCCCATGTTCTCAGAGTGAGCAAGCTCTCGGCCTCCAGCCCAAGCCACTCCTCCCTCCCCTTTTTAAGTTACTTTTGTGAGGTTATACTATAATGACATCATTTCCCCCTTCCTTTTTCTATCTCCAAACCGTCCCAAATACTCTTCCTTAATCTCCTCCAAATTCATGAGCTCTTTTTTTTTGAGAGATACAGACACAGACAGACAGACAGAGAGACAGACAGACAAATACAACCCACTCAGTCAATGTAATGTTACTTGTACGCATGTTTTCATGGCTGACCGTTTGGTATTAGTGCGCTCTTCCCTGGGGAAGACTGTTTCTCCTGTTCTCAGCATCCCTTAGTTCCCTGTAGTTCTTTTTGCAGGGTTGGAGACCTCACGAGTTTCCCCCCATTCACGTTAGCATGTCTCTCGTTGCTGTCCTAGCTGGGCTCACGTTTAGACAGTTAGGTTGGTGAGGCTTTTATAGGTGTAGATTCTGACATTTCTAGAAGATACAGTCTCATGGCCAACTCCCTGATCCTCTGGCTCACTTTGCAACCCCTTGCTCGGCAATGATCCCTGAGACTCACACATAGTCGTATTGTATACGTATCAGTCGGGACTGGGTTCCACAACTCTACATTTTGATTGGTTGTGGTTTTCTATAGTGGTCTCCATCTGTAGCAAAGAGAACTTTCCTTAGTGAGGGGGTGAAGACTAAACTGATCTGTGGCTATAGGGACAAATATTTAGGATGTAGTTATGGATTATGCTGGTTTAGTAAAGTAGTGGTTATAGGTTCTTCTCCAAAATCCATGACTTCACCTACCACTGGGTAATGGCCTGGGTTCCCAGCACCAGGCACAGCTTCCCGCTTGTTGAACATGTCTTAATTCCAACTAGAGAGCTGTTGGTGACTGCTGAGGTATATGTAGCATTAGACACCGGGAGAGTTATCATGACATGTTAGCACTTGTGGTTCATAGGTGTCATAGCTGGGTAGAAATGTTGGTTGCTTCCCTGCCTTGGGAGCCTGCCTCTCCCCCTTCTTGGTCCCCACTCTCCAGCCTTCTCTTTCCTCAGCATCATCTCAAGCTAGGCCACACTGCTAAAAACTAATTGGTCCTAGTAGAGAGTGAAAAGGATGGATAGGTGGTAGGGTGCTGGGATGCAACGGATGTATAAATGAAGCATGCGATGGATGGCTAGACAGTGAACAGGAACCACTCAGGGGGAGGGTGAAAAACAGGAAGTGTATTAGTGTGAATGGGTGGTTCAGCCATTAGTGGGCAGCCTCTACTAGAAGACCAGGCCAACTAAAGACCCGGATGTCCTGCCTCTTGGTTTCAGGTCCAGCCAGACCCGGGAAAGAAGACCCAGGAAACCCAAAGGTTTTCCAGAGGAGGTACCTCTGTCTGTCTTAACCTGATTTGCCTCTTGGCCATCTATTGGAACTCCTAAGTTGAGCAGGGCCTCCTGTGGGTGTGCAGAGAGCTAACTGGGACAGAGGTGGATGCAGTGTGCAAGAGGCAGATGGGAGGGGGTGAGCAGTCTTGTTTCCGGGGAAGTGCGGTAAGTAGGACAGGACTGCACTGGTGCCATCTATAGCAAGCATTGGGGCTCTCGGGAGGGAGGAGAGGGCAATAGAGATGGTTGGAGGCTTACAGGAAACACACCAGGGAGCATACATCAGCTGAAACCCTGAACTAGGTATTCAAATTGGCCTATGCCAATTAAAGGAGTGACTGAAGTGCTTGATTTCCCAATTAATCCACAGCCCAGCTCTGACCTGTTCTAAAGACAGCTGAAGGCCCTTGGGCAAGTTCCTGCCCTGCCTCCTAGGGGAGTTATGTAGATGGCTTGAGACAACCCGAATGCCACTAAGCACAAGGTTCCTGGCTCCTGCACCGTTCTGATGTGGCAGCTTAAGGTTGTTGTCATTCCATGAGCTTCCAGACACCAGATATGGCACCGTTAAGGACTTGGCCTCAGACCTTGAAAGAGTTCAAGGCCTGTTCATGGAGACAGATCAGGAACACATTGCAATCTATGCTAAGTGTGCTGTTAGCCACTCACATCTGTGGGTTCTGCATCCGTAGACTCAACCAACCACACAAACAAAATATTTAGAAAAGAAATTATTGCATTGGTTCTGAACATTGTGCATTCTCTTGCCCTCCATGTTCCCCAAACAAGGCAATATAATAACTACTTCCAAAGCATTGACACCGTGAGGGATATTAAAGCCATCTAAAAAGGACGTAAGCATACCGGAGAATGTGCATTGGTTATATGCAAATCCTACACCATGCTATAGAAGAGTCTCGAGTACCCAAGCTTTTGAGCACCCTCTTGTGGTCCTGGAGCCAACAACTCCCCTGGTATCAAGGGAGGCCATAGACACGACCAAGGCAAAATAGGGGCACAGAGAAGACTTCCCTGACCCTGCTGTGTTGAGGATCAAATCCAGGGCCACACATACTAGACAAGTGCTCTACCACTGAACATTAGTCTGTTTAAAATTCCATCACCGTTTTACAAACCAAGAATTCTTGTTCCCTTGTTATAGATGAGAAAGCAGAAAGACAAAAATCAAGTGCAGGAGAAAAGGTGGAAGGAGAAGGGGGAGGAATTCAGGGGGCACAAGATCGACCCAGGTGACAGAGGGAGCCGCCACTGGCTGGAGCCATGCAGAGGAGGGGCTAAGATACCTTCTGCTCTTAGCTCAGACTTGTGAGCCCTGAGGAGTGCTGGCTGGGACTATATCTGCTCTGACAACCTTCCCAGTAGGAGGCGTTCGAATCCAGTAAGAAGCTGTCCCAGAGCTTCGTCCTCTCCTTTGTCCCAGATCAATGACCAGATACTGAAATGGGGCTTCTCTACAGGTGAGATACTCCAGGGGAGAACAGGAGCCAGACCCTGGAGGAACCAGCTGTCTGCAGGATGCAACCAGAGAAGACCGCCCACCTGACCTGTGTGCCCCCTCGCAGCCAAGCCATCTTCCCACCTTTCTGGAAGAGAAGAGGGAGGATTCCAGAAGCCTCTGTTGTCCCCAGAGCACTTGGGAAACAGAAAGGGAAGGATTTCAGCTAGACCAGAAGGAGGGAGGCCCAAAGCCCAGGAAATTCCTGGAAAACTCAAGAGCCAGCATCCAGCAACAGAGGGGCAGGGCAAAGGATGTTCAAATGCAGCTGACAGGAAGGAAAGATGAAGGAAAAGGAAGTCTGTCAGGGACAGAAGGTCAGAGACCAACCGAAGGGATCCAGAAAAGGGCAGCAGATTGGGACCTTGGCCAGGGGCTGCTGGCCCCCAGTCTTCAGGGAAGGGAAGAAGATGCAGAGTTAGGATACAGGTATGAGTGGGATCAGCCTGATGTTCTCAGGCAATCCTGGGTCCTGGGAACAAAGAAAAGTTCTCCCATGGAGAAGCCACAAGAGTGGACAGGAGTGACCAGTGTAACCGTGCAGGAGGATCGGTCAGAAGTGTCCTTGCAGCAGGAAGTGATCAAGGTACCTGTCTATTGTCTCCTCTCTAGCCTGACCTGCAGCCAAGGATCTACAGAGGTAGCCTGTGGTCATTCCAGCCCACAGATCAGTGTAAGGGGTTGTTTGCTTGTGAAAAAAAACCTTCTGTAACCCAGGCTGATCTCGAATTTGCTATGCAGCCAGGCTCTGCCTAAGCCTCCTGCCTCTGACCCCCACATCCTGAGATTGTTGATATATGCCATCATACAGAGCTCCGCAAATCAATTTTGGATTGCCTTCTCCGAGCTACTATTTGGGGATGCTCTTTGAAAGTCACACAGTCTTCAGCTTGTAGAGTGCCCCTGCCTGTGGTTGCTTCCCATGAGACCTACTTCACTCATCAGCACCTCCTGCCCAGCCATGCCAACATTTGAGTTAGGGACCACATCCCAGCAAGTGACTTTTGGGAAGTCCCAGAGTTCAGGTTCCCTTACCACAGCAGAGGTCTCCCAGTGTCCAAGCTCTATTGCTATACACTAAACTAGTTTAGACAAGCTTTTCCCAGAAGTCCCTCCCAAAATGGCTCCCAAGATGTCCCTCAGCCTCCTTCCTAGCCAGAATCTTCCAGGTCCATGAACATGGCAATTTCTGGAAGAGAAGAAATGGTAACCCCGGGTTCACTCGGCTCCCAGAAGCATGGCTATAACCTTATAAGAAAGTTCATCGGATGATCCCAGGGCTGGGGTTTCTGCCTTCCTCTTTCAGCTCTTCCTTCCCCATTTTCTCCTCAGGACCCCGGGTATGGGCTTCAGCTGGCAGAGGAACAGGCCCAGTGCCAGGCGCAGCTGCGGGCACAGGAAGCAGAACTTCAGGCACTCCAGGAGCAGCTCAGCAGGTAATCTTGGCAACACCAGCAAGGGCCTGGGCTCCAGGACTCCTGAGTTCTCAGTGTACCCAGCTTATGCTGGGCACAACTCCAGGATACTGAGGCCAGTGCCATCCTAGGCATCTTTCCTGATCCCATGAGGCTCACAGTTCCTCTCCTCCCCAGCCCCACCCCAGAACCCCAGGAGTAACCCCTTCTCCTAGTCCCTACTTGACCTTGACCCCTGCTGCCCCTTCCAGGTACGCTGCTGCCTTTTTATTCCTCTCTTGACTCCAGCCTGCTTCCAAATCTATCTCCCTCCTGCAGTGCTTAAAGGTAGGGTTCCACTCTATAGCCCAGGTTGTCCTGGAACGTATGATAATTCTCCTGCCTCAGCCTCCTGGGTGCTGGGATTTCAGTCATAAACCACTATGCTTGGCATTGTTCCTAATTCTTTTGTTCCTTGTTATATAACCTTTTCTGGGCCTCCTGATAACCATAACACTGCCTGCCATTCACCCCAAACTTACTTAGTCCTGAGCACTACACACAGTCCACCCAATGTCAGCTTGTTAGCAGAGAGGACCTAACAGCCAAGCCGTACATCAGACTCTGCAACTGTGGGCTCTCTTGTTCTTTGGGGTCATTTATTATTTAGTCTTCTTACGGAGCTCAAACTGATCTTCAATTTGCAATCCTTCATCTCAGTCTCTCAGTGCTGAGACTGTAGGCCTTTCTCACCAAACCTGGCTACCTCAGCCAACCTTGTTTTGATATGTAGCTCAGGCTATCCCAAAACTTGCCGTGTAACAGAGGACAGCCTTGAGAGTCTGATCCTCCTGGCATGTACCTTTGTGCCCAGTTTATATGGTACTAGGGATCAAACCAAGGCCTTATGCCTGCTAAGCAAGCACTCTACCCCCCAAGCTACATCCCCAGCCCAGGTTTTTGGTTTTTGGTTTTGGTTTTTTAACACAGTCTTCTCTATCAGCAGGACGTTAGCTCCAGGAGCCCAAGTGAAACCAAAACCCCTGGCTACTCAAGTGCTTTGCATAAAGATAGTGCAGGGTCTTCACAGGACCAGAGGACACCCTCCCCAGTCCTATATGAACTTCCCTAGCTTGATCTAAATGCTGTGAAAACAGTTGTATCATTACATAGTATAACCATGAGAAGAAAAAATATCTGGACGTAAGTTGTTTTTGTTTTCCAAACACTTTTGGTTTGTGGTTGGTTAAAACCAGAGACACGGATACAGAGAGCTGACCGTATCCCATTCTCCCTATCTCTTTCTACCAAATAGCTCCAAATAGCTTCCTTGCCTTGACTTCAAGGCCCCAAAGGCATTATCTGTCTCAACCCCTGAGTCTGCCTTTGGTCTTCACCAGCCCAGGATCCGCATGCCGCCTCTGTCTCTAGAGGACACCAGGACACCTTCTCCAAGACAGGCCAGAACAGTCTCAGGCTGTGTGACTGTGATTCATACTGAATCACTGGGAAGTTCTCCGCCTGTCTTTTTGAACAGCTGGGCCAGACCCGGGAGCCCAGACTCCAACCCAAAGCCTCTTGGACTCTACCCAGTGCTCACCACCCAAACCGCTTCTGTGACCAGCAAACACTCCCATGACTCAGACCCTCACTGAAAAGGGGGCCCTTGGCTATGCAAGAGCCACTGGGGCTTCAAGAAAAGCTGGTGGCTAAGAGGCACCAGAGAGATGTCCTAGTATCTGGGGGCACTGCCTCACATACCCCTGTCACCCTGCCACCTGTTATTCAGTCATCCCTAAACACTTAGGGTACCCTGTTCTAAACCCAAAATACTCTTGTAGGAAAGACACAAAATCCCTATCTTTGTGTTGCTCTCAGCACAGGGCAGGCAGTTAGCAGGATCTGCAAGTATACTATAGAGAAGTGGGGTGGGCTTACTATAATCATTCCTTCTATCTATCTGTCTATCTATCTATCTATCTGTCTATCTATCTATCTATCTATCTATCTATCTGTCTGTCTATCTATCTATCTATCTATCTATCATCTATTTATCTATTTATCTATCATCTATCTATCATCTGTCTGGCTGTCTATTACCTATCCATCTATCTATCTATCCATCTATGTATCATCTGTCTATCATATATGTATATGTCTACCTATCTATCCATCTATCAATCTAACTATTATCTATCTACCATCTGTCTATCTATTTATCTAATCTACCATCTAACTATCATCTATCTATCTACATACTTATGTATTGATCTATTTATCGTCTATCTACCATCTGTCTATCTACCTACCTATCTCTCAAATCATCTATCACCTATCTATCATCTATCATCTGTCTGCCTATCTACCTACCTATCTATCCATCTGTCTATCTATCTACCATCTTTGTCTATCTATCTATCTATCTATCTATCTATCTATCTATCTATCTCTATCTCTCCATCATCTGTCTTTGCATATATGTGGAAAACGAATGCACACGAGCCTAAGTGTGGGTATGCATGTACCATGGCATACATGTGGTGTCAAACAGCAACCAGTAAGAGTCATCAGTTCTCCCCTTCACCATGTGGTCCCAGCACCTGAACTCAGGACATCAGTCTTGGCGGCAAGTGCCTTTACCTGCAAGCCATTTCTCCAGCCCCTGGAGTACAGTTCTAAGGAGAAGAAATAAGGAAGGAGAGTGATGTTTTAAAGACCATGGCCACCTGAGGCCTCTTAGAAGCTATGGTATTTACATAAAGACCTGAAGGAAGTAAGGAGCCAGCCTGTTGGACACCAGCTAGAAAGACGCTCCAGGCAGAGGGGCAGAACTGGAACAAAGGTCCAGAGGTAGGAAATTGCACAGCAGGTTCAAGGAGAGTCATGGGAGCCTTTCTGGGCCTAGTCAAGTGTGGGAGGGAAGGTCTCGTGGACAATGGGGGCAGCTTCGAGGGAGCTTGGGAAGTCATCAAAATAACCTTGGCTTTGAGTCAAAGTAAGAAGGGAGTCATTATAGCGTCTAGGCAGAGGAAGGGCATGATCGTGTGCGTGTGTGTGCGTGCGTGTGTGTGTGTAAAATTCAGAAGTTTTTAGTATATTGATGGAGCTGTGCAATCACCAGCACAATTTTTGAACATTGGTGTTACCCTCAAAGAACTGTGCCCATGAGCAGACATTCTTCAATTTACTTTTAGTTCTTAGACTTGACTAGTCCAGGCTGACCCTATTTTAAAGGGTCCATGGAAGAAGACTAGAACTCACTAGGGCCAAAATGGCCTCCATCATGCTCCTGGAACCTGCTATGTCTAGTCCTCACGTGGGGCTTCCCATCCCGCTCTTCCCTATGTATGTTCCTCCTTTCCTTAAAGTCTATGCAAACATCAGCAGCTCCCAGGAGGCCTTCTTCCCAGACAGTGTCTCGGTAGACAGATGTCTTAGTTAGGGTTTCCATTGCTGTGATAAAACAGCATGACCCCAAGAAACTTGAGGAGGAAAGGGTTTATTTCCTCTTAACAGTTCCAGAGAACAGGACATTACTAAGGGAAGGTAGAGCAGGAACCAGAGGCAGGAACTGATGCAGAGGCCTTGGAAGGAGTACTGCTTTCCAACTTGCTCATTCATGTTTGCTAGGCTGCTTACTGCTTTGCTTTGCTTTGCTTTGCTTTGCTTTGCTTTGCTTTGCTTTTTTTTTTTTTTTTTTT
>NC_034594.1:52708215-52720696 GCF_900095145.1 Mus pahari
TAGCCCTGGCTGTCCTGGAACTCACTTTGTAGACCAGGCTGGCCTCAAACTCAGAAATCTGCCTGCCTCTACCTCCTGAGTGCTGGGATTAAAGGTGTGTGCCACCACGCCCGACCCGCTTGCTTCTTTTCTTTTCTTTTCTTTTCTTTTCTTTTCTTTTCTTTTCTTTTCTTTTCTTTTCTTTTCCTTTCCTTTCCTTTCCTTTCTTTCTTTCCTTCCTTCCTTTCTTCCTTCCTTCTTTCTTTTCTTTTCTTTTTTTTTTTTGACAAGGTTTCTCTGAGTAGCACTGGTTATCCTAGAACTCGCTCTGTAGACCAGGCTGGCCTCAAACTGAGAGATATGCCTGCCTCTGCCCCAAGTGCTAGGATTAAGTGTGTGAGCCACCACCACTGGGCCCAGCCTGCTTTCTGTACCACCCAGGACCACCTGGCCAGAGATGGCACCACCCACAGTGAGCTGGGCTTTGACACATCTATTATCAATCAAGAAAGATTTCTTACCACCCGATCCTAGTTCAGTGTCAAGTTGAAGTACAAACTAGCCATCACAGAGGAGTTGGGGGTAATCAGATATTTGGCCTGCACTGGTGACAGCTGTTAATTTGTGTGTAAATTTTGAAGCAGAACTTCCTGAGAGACTGGCTGTGGGACTGAGAGAAAGAGTCAGGAACAACCATCCTCAGGGGTGGGAAGATTAGAGTGGACAGGCTTGTGTAGAAAGCAAGGAACAGAGATTTGAACCTGTAAAGTCTGGGACGTCTGTCAGAGTTCTAAGTCAGGCCTTTGGGCAAGATGTCAGGTGTGATGTGCTGGAGAAAAGGTGGCTTGGGGGTTAGTGGAGATTCCTGTCAGACTACAGATGGAGTAGCAACTTCCACGTCTAGGAAGTGACCACTGCCCAGACCCAGGAACCAAGCATTGAGCCAGCCACTTGGCAAAGGGACCGACCGCGGGCATCCAGCCAGTGACAGGGTTCACCACTAGCCGGTTCAAATTCTACAGGCACACTCTCTCTACCAGGCGTGTTTGCTGTAGCTGTGTGACCCAGAGTGGGGAGAGGACCAATGTCCAGTGAACAAAACCTAGCAAGCCTACCCTAAAGACAGGAGAGACTTTACAGGAAGCCATTTGCTCTCACCCGTTGCCCATTCAGCACGGGTGGCTGGGGCTCCAAGTGGCTGAACACGTAGAGAAGACAAGAGCATTCAGGCCCATGTCCAGACTTCGGCTTCTCTCACAGGCTGTGTGACCCTAGGCAAAAATCGTACCCTCTTAGAGACTCTTCATTTCTGTCTTCTAAAAACGAGGCTTATTTACACCGCCCACCTGATGACCCTGTGAAATTGAAATGAAGCAAGACCTCAGAGCCTCAGCCCAAGGCCTGGCATATACTAGGGGCTCAAGACATCCTCGCTCCTCCTAAATCCACCCCTGACATCCCTGTTTGAAATATTTCAGTGGCATCTTCTGTCCCCCTCCCCACCACCCCCACACTGCATCTTGTGTTTCTTGCCCTCTTCCTGGGATCCCAGCCTCAGCAGCCTCTGTTCAGTCACTCAGGCAAGCTGACCACTCCAGCTTGCAGACTCGCATGTCAGACATCAATGTCCTGTTGTCTCAGTTGACCACCCCCACCCCCACCCCAGCACCTCCTCTAGTCTCCATCTCAGTCTCTGGTGGGCTCTGTCTTAATCCCTTAATTAAGTCCCACAGGAGCCTTGGGTACAGCCACCAGCACACAGTAGGGGCCTGACAGGTTTCCCTTCCACCCAAGCAATGCACAAACCCCATGGTGGTCCCGTAAGTACTGAGGATCACCAAGCAAGAGAACTAGATGCTGACTAGTGCCTTCTACGGAAAGCTGAAGTTCAGCAACTAAAAAAAAAAAAAATCCAGAGGAGACCTGGCAAGAGCTTTTTTCCCATGGGTCTTTTGGGAGTTCCATTCTTGGTGAGATCTGAAGGTGCACCCAGCTGTGGGGCCTGCTAAATGATTCTAGACTCTAGAATCAATAGTTCAATAGCTGGGGTGTAGCTCAGTTGATCGAGTGCCTGCCTGGCCTGTATGCGCAAGGCCCTGGATCTGATTCCTTGACTCACCAGCATCTACCTACCCCTTGCTGATCATATACGTTCCCAACCAAACCATGCAGTGAGAAGCTTAGACCATTTTATTTTCAACTGAGTAAACTTCTTGGAACCTTCTAGAAAACCACTAACAACAAGGAAAGGCAAAAATAGAACTGAGGCGGTTCCAAACCCAAAACAGAGGTAGAAACTTAGGAAAGCCATATTTTTCCTGTTGCTTTTAAAAAGACAATGTAATATACCTCCTATAAATACTTTAAAGTAAGGCATAACCACCTCAAGGCCTGCACTGCTGCCTCCACACCCAGTTGTCGTGGTGTCCCCAACCCAGGTTCCCAGGCATCCTTCCAAGACAGGCCTCCAATAAATGAACCTTCCCAGAGAGTTACGTGGGTTTTTTGTTTTGTTTTGTTTGGGGGGGTTGTTTTGTTTTGTTATTTTTTGGTTTTTCAAGACAGGGTTTCTCTGTGTAGCCCTGGCTGTCCTGGAACTTACTCTGTAGACCAGACTGACCTTGAACTCAGAAATCCACCTGCCTCTGCCTCCCGAGTGCTGGGATTAAAGGCATGCACCACCACTGTCCGGCTGAGAGTTATGTTTTAAAGTGGAGATGTGAAAAGGAAGGAAAAGATGGAAGGAGAGTGGAGGGAGAGGAGGGGGGAAGGCAGGAAAGAGGGTGGGAAATGTTCAGTAGTGCCCGGTTCAGGAATACTCAAGGTTAGGCCCTGTTTGTATTTCTCTATGATTGCTGAATCTATCTATAGATGCTCAGTTTGTACACATAGTGTGTGTGTGTGTGTGTGTGTGTGTGAGAGAGAGAGAGAGAGAGAGAGAGTAGCTGTTTGTAGTGTGTACAATATGTGGTGTATATGGTGTGTTACATGCCTCTGTATGTGTGTAGTATGTGGATCCTGTACCTATATGTGGACTCCGCCTTCTCCAGGGACTCCTGTGAAGCTTCTGAGCCTTCCTCCTCAAAACTGAGTCTCCCCCCTGTCTCCAGGTGTCAGGAAGAAAGAGCCCTGTTGCAAACGAAGCTGGAGCAGAAACAGCAGGAGGCTGAGAGAAGGGACGCCATGTATCAGAAGGAGCTTGAAGGGCAGAGGGACCTGGTCCAGGCCATGAAAAGGAGGGTGTTGGAACTGATTCAGTAAGAATGGCGCTGGGAGCGGGGACTGGGGTGGACATGAAGGATGTGTGTAAGGAGTGCGGAGGCGGGACTTGAAGACTACTCCACTCTAGGGTTCTTGACCTTTCCATATCTGGACTTGCTCCCTTCTGTTAGCGACCTCGTGCTGTCACTAATTACATGTCCCATGTTACAGAGGGGGAAACTGAGGGCCGGCGGTACTGACTTGGCCACTAAAGACAGACAGTGTATAAACCACAGAGTCCTCTGGCAACAATATATGCTCTCGGTTCAAGAACTGTTCTCATTGTGGTTAGAAGAGATTCCCCCATCTCTTCTAGCTCACCAGCTGAGAAGGGATTGAAAGAAGGAAAGGGAAATGTGGACTACCAAGAAGTGACCACACGCCTACACCACCCTGCATGTTAGTCTTCCCTAGACCCCTGGGCCTCTGGGTCCAGCCAGGAGCAGCTATTCCAGGTAGCAGAGGCTGAGCTCTCTGAGACAGGGAAGACACGTAAAGCATGTCAGTCAGCTAGAGAGGCAAAACCTCCACAGACACGGACACGCGTGTGCTTGTGCATTCCTTTCATGCAGCTCTGGAGACCCCGCCCCACTGCCCTCGGGTTCCATGAAAAGCAGCAGGTTGCTGGAGTTGTCCAGCAAGTAAATTCTTTTGCATAAAATCCTCACATTAAAAGTGAAAGGAGAGCAAGGTCGGCTTGGAGAAAATTAACAAATAATTTAAGGATGGTGGACAAAGACCCTCGTAGCACAAGCCTGATAACCTGAGGCAGAGCCCCAGGGCCCACGGCGGAAGGAGCGAACCAGCTCCCGACACTGTCCTCTGACCACACATGTGCCCACAGCACACTCAGGCCTGTCACCCTAACACTGGGGAGGAAGAGGCAGAAGGATCGTGTGTTCTAGAGCAGCCTGGACTATGTTGTGAGACTCTGTCTCAGGAAAAACAAAACACACACACACACACACACACACACACCGATATATGTTTGTTAATTTGTTTAACTCACCAAAACGATTAGAAAATAAAGATAAAGCAGGCTCTCAGAAAACAGAATAAAAGCAGGTAGGTGTAGGCCTGGAGAGATGGCTCAGCGGTTAAGAGCACTGACTGCTCTTCCAGAGGACCTGAGTTCAATTCCCAGCAACCATACATGGTGGCTCACAACCATCTGTAATGGGATCTGATGCCCTCTTCTGATGTGTCTGAAGACAGCGACAGTGTACTCATATACATTAATTTTTTTTTTAAAAAAAAAAAGCAAGCATAAATGACGAGAGAAGTAGAGACATGGAAATCACTGCAGGGCGCTGGGGAGCTGGCTCTGTGAGTAAAGGGCTTGCTGTACGGACCTGAGGACCTGAGTTAAGATCTCTGGCATTCATTAATACCCAGGGACAGCTCAGCAGTTGGGGCGCACACCTCTAATTCCAGCACCTGGGAGGCAGAGGCAGGTAGATATCCATGAGTTCAGGCCACTCTGATCTACAGAGCAAGTTTCAGGACAGCCAGGGATACACAGAGAAACCCTATCTTGAAATGCAAGACAAGCAAACAAACAGACAGGCCTGTGCTGGAGAGGTAGACACAGTAAGACTCCCTGGAGTTTGCTGGCCTGCTAATCTAGCCAAATGGGCGAGCTTGAGATTTAGTGAAAGATGCTGCCTCAGAAAACAATGTAGAAAGCAATTGAGGGAGATGCCTGATATCAACCTCTGGCCTCCACGTGCATGCATGTGAACACACACACACACACACACACACACACACACACCATCTAAGAATCCTAGCACTCTCTCCAACTGGTAGAGGTTTCCAAAATGAAGAAACTAAGATCAAGTAGGTTATCAAATAAAGTATGGCAAAGGTTAAAAATATGCATTTCAGGCTCCGATGGACACCAATCTTTAGATCTCCCGGAATGCTCAGCACAATAAACAAAAGAGGGGGCCTGCTATTCATACCTAGATATGACACTGTGAACTTTCAGAAAAGCAAAGAGAAAGAGCATATATTTTCAGATTACCTAGAGGAAAACACAAAGCACGTAAGAAAGATAGGAGAATCCAACGCGTGTCTGTATCTGTGAGGTAATAGTTCTCAAGTTCTCAGAAAAGCCAGCTCTTGAGCTAGAATCCCACATCCCAGATAAACCATAAATTAAATGAAGAAGGTGAGGGCAAAAGGCATTAACCAGACAGGTCTCAGAAAATCCAGCTCCCACACAGCCTTTCTTAAGAAGTTAGTTGAGGATGTGTTCCTCAACAAGAAGGAAGTAAGCCAAGAAAAGAGAAGACGTGATTCAGGGAGCAGCGGTTCAGGGATCCCTAAGAGAGCACATGGGTGGGAGAGTCAGGAGATATTTGCTGTGACGAAGGATGTGGGGGAAGTCAGGCACAGTGGTACATGCCTGCAATCCCAGAACAAGAAAGGCTGAGGCAGGAAAATCACATGTTCAAGACCAGCTTGGGCTACTACAAAGAACCCATCAACAGCCACGGTGTGGTAGTGGTAGTAGTGGTGATGATAATAATGAGAGGAAAAAAATAGTGTGTTAGAGGCAGATAATACAATGAGTCAAGAAAGACAGAGGGCTGAAGAGATGTCTCAGTGGTTAGGAGCACTGGCTGCTCTTCCAGAGGACCTAGGTTCAATTCCCAGCACCCATATGGCAGCTCACTACTGTCCCAGAAGATTAGCCACCTTCTTCTGGCCTCCTTGGGCCCTGCATGCATGTGTATATAGACATGTATGTCAGCAAAACATCTATACACATAAAATAATAATGAAAACAAGAGGACGACCATTAGAAACTTTCAGAAAGGCCAGGGGTGTGGCTCACATCCATATCTCTAGTACTCAGGAGACTGAAGCAGGAGGATAGCCACTGTTAAAGAGTAGACTGGGCTACAGTCTGAGGTCCCACCTCCGTGCCTTCCAAGATAGGAACAATAGAACTGACAAGATGGCTCAGCAGGAAAAGGCATTTGCCACCATGCCTGGCAAGTTCAGTTCCTGGGAGCTACATGGTTGAAGTAGAGAACCAGTCCAGAGAGTCCTCTGATCTACTTGTGTGTGTGGTAGTGTGTGTCTACACACATACATAGCACAATAAATAAGTCAACATAAGCTTAAAAGCACAACTTGGTTATTTGGGAAACATGTATATATTATCTAATGACATAAATGCTATTCGTTTGTCTTATTAAGTCTGTCTGGTTTTTGTGGTGCTGGGAATTGAATCCAGTACTGACTGGTGCGAGGCAAGCCCTCCCCGTACTGAGCCGCAGCCTCAGCCTCTGGCCTTCTCCAGTGCTAGAATATTGTCTAATAATAACTCACAAAAAATAATTGGAAGCCAGACAGTTGTGGTCATTAGTTCTAGTCCTCAGAAGGTAGAAGCAGAAAGATCTCTGAGTTCAAGGCCAGCCAGCTCTACAGAGAGAGTTCCAGGACAGCCAAGACTACATAGAGAAACCCTGTCTCGGAAAACCTAAAACAAACAAACAAAAGACAATTGGAGTGATAAAACAGAATGTGGAAGAGCCTGGGCAGATGGTTAGTTGGTAATATACTTGCCACAAAAGCATGAGGACCTAAGCTGAATCCCTCCCTCCCAATGTTAAAACCAGGCACGGCTGTGTGCACCTGTAACCCCAGTACCAGGGAAGGCACCCATGGGAATCCCAGAGCTCATCACTGGCCAGCCATTCTAGCCCAATCAGTGAGCTCACTGTCGCAAAAGATAAAGTGGAGGGCAACTTCTGACCTTCACACACACATGTGTGTACATGCACAGACCTATGTACACATCTACCACACATGAACACATCTACACGCACACACAGAAACAGGACGTGAATGTAATATTAAATAACAGCTAGCGTGTTCTTTGAGGACGGGCCTGTCCCACATTTGTGCTACGTGATACGGTGGTTACATGATATGTGAAGAAGCTGCAAACTTGAGATATTGAGTTGGTGCAGGCTGAGGAACTGAGGTTTTCTTTTGATCTGATTTCTATGAGAGCAAACTCATGGCTAGTGACTCCCGGGCTGGTTGCTTTAGCAGAGGACGAGTTGGGGGAGGGAAGGCTTGCAGAATGGAAGTCACATGGTGTTGCTCGTAGTTAGCAAGAGAGCTATATAATTGTAAGGGTGACTGACAGGGATCTGAGCACACTGGGAGAAGTTGGTGGAGACAGTAACAAGTAAGAAGACTCCTCCACTACCAAGGGAAGGGTCTCTGCAGAGAATGTTCTCTATCGAAGGAAGTATGTGAGCCTGTTACTTAATATGGAAGGAATACCAAGAGGAAATGTTTGTGGAGAAGTGTTTATCTTGGTAAATACCAAGGAGAAATGGTTTACCACTGAAAAAGGAAGGAGTGGGGGAGGGGGGCGACTGTGCTTTTTATATAAACCCTTCTGTACAGTTTGATTTTTACTTAAACACCTTTTATTTCTTTTTAAAAAATATTATTTATTATTTATTTTTATTTATATGAGTACACCGTAGCTGTCTTCAGACACACATCAGTAGAGTATTCAGCAGATCCCATTACAGATGGTTGTGAGCCACCATGTGGTTGCTAGAAATTGAACTCAGGGCCTAAGCGAGAGCAGTCAGTGTTCTTAACCTCTAAGCCATCTCTCCAACCCCACCTTTTATTTCTTATTGTGTGTTTATATGGACGTGGATGCTAAGAAGGCACATGTGTCAGATGACAACTTTGCAAAGTCTATCCTCTCCCTCACTTCTGTGAGAATTCCTTTACTCACTGAGCCATCTCACAATCCTCTATTTGATTTTTTAAAGGCTTATGTGTGTGTGTGTGTGTGTGTGTGTGTGTGCGTGTGTGTGTGTTATATATGTGTGTTTTGTCCACATGTATGCTTGCAAACAATACTGCACATGTGTGTGTGCACACACACACTCCTGAAGAAGGCTAGGGTGATAGGTAGGTTAGTAAGGTGTTTGTCATACAAACTAGACAATCCCCAAAGCCTATACAGTCCATCCCAGTGCTAAGGAAGCACAAACAGACAGATCCATGGGACGCACTGGCTAGCCAGCCCCGCCCACTTGGCAAGCTTCAGGCCAGTGTGAGGCCTACCTCCTCTAGCACCTTCTTCCTCTCTCTCTCTCTCTCTCTCTCTCTCTCTCTCTCTCTCTCTCTCTCTCTCTCTCTCTGTGCAATGTCTAGCCAGACTTCTGGATACTTTGTGGGTTCTTTTTTCTTCCACCTTTTCAAACCTCTAACACTAGATAGGAGAGAGAAAAAAAATAGAGGGGAGACAGGGTGTCATCATCATTAGACTTCTTCCTGCTGATTAGGAGCATGGAGTTCCTTGGGGGCAAGTTTGATCATGGCTGTCGGGATACCTAATTTCTTCTTGTTGTTTCAAAATCATGGCCCTGCTAGAGCATGAGGCAAATCATAGTCAGCTGCTGTGGACAATCAGAAGCAGGCCCACATCCCACACCTGGGATTAAAACGAAAACCTATTCTTATAATATTTCTGTGTTTTTAAAGAAACCAAAATTCTCATTACATCTATGTCTCCCCCTCCACATGATCCATCAGTGAGAAGGACCTTCAATGGCAGAGACTTCAGCAGCTGTCTACAGTGGCCCCTGGACACTGCGTGGGCTGCAACAAGGTCTTCAGGCGTCTGTCTCGGCGGTATCCTTGCAGGTAATGGAAAGGCACAGAGGCTGGCACAACTCACAGGCCCGCTGACCCAGGAAAGGAAAGACCAGGGGAACTGCCTGGTTTTGTTCCATTCATTTGGTTTTTTAAGGACTTTCTCTTTGACATCTATTTCAGCATGTATGTGTACGTGTGTGACACACTTGCGGGCACATGTGCGCTGCCTCACACATGTGAAAGTCAGAGAAAAACTTGCAGAAGCTGGTTCTCTCCTACCTTGTGGGTTTCAGGGATCAAACTCAGGTCACCTGGTTTGGTGACAAGTGCCTTTACCCCCAAGCCATCTCACCAACTGTGGTTTAATTAGTTATTTTGAGACCATGTACCCCAGGCTGACATTAAACTTACTATGTGACCCGGGCAGAACTCAAATGTATGATCCTCCAGTTTCAATCACTCCTGCATGCTAACATTATAAATGTTCATCACCATGCTAGGGTGTGGGAAATGGGTATTTGTAAAGAGACACTTGAGCCTGGCCCTACTCATCTGGCTACTGCTGCTAATCAGAATCCTGAAATAGAACAGTGGGCAGGACCACAAAGGAAGGAAGGTAGGTCTTGGAAGATGAGGCCGGCAACCTCCCAGCACGCACTGCTGGGTTCCTGTCTGGGGAGAGGGTCCCTGCACCCCTGTACAAAAAGAACACTCTGTTCCCTTCCACTGACTTCATGGGGAAGATGAACAGGAGGGGGAAATAAGCCATCAGGAGAAGCTGCCACCTGAATTAGAGACTGTGGAGTGAGGTATCAAGACAGACTATAGGGAAAGGGAAACATCCTGACCTAGCCAAAGGCTGCCCTGCTGGACCATGATATAGGCAGATCCTCCCCTAGAAGCCAGCCTAGGCTTCCCTGTCTCTATTTCCAGGCTCTGTGGAGGCCTGGTTTGCCACGCCTGCTCTGCAGACTATAAGAAGAGAGAGCGTTGCTGCCCAGCCTGTGCCCAGCAGGAAGAAAACCAGGTCACCTGACCAAGATAGCACAAGGAAACTAAGACCAGCCGCCCCACCAGTTCACTCTGCTTCTCTTCCCAACCCTGATGTCTGACTACTCTTTTCTTCTGCAAGCTGGGGCCCCAGCACCGCTGTGGAGGGCCAGAGGGAACAGCTGGCAGTCCACAGATAGGCCTAGCTCTGCGTTCCTGTGGAAGGGGCTGAGGGGAACATGCCACAGCTCTAGAAGCATCGTGTCTGACGAGGAAGACATGCTATAACCTCTCTGTAAAGTCCCTTGAATCACAGTGAGTCATGACCATGAATAAGAGCTGCCCAGGGCCCAGATGTTTCCTAGCCACACTCCCTCTCTCCCATCCCCCATAAGAAGTGAAGCCCAAATACACTGGGCTCTTCAGGAACCTCCCCTCCCATCTCCTTCAGAGATCATTGTCTTATCTTGTGTTTCACCGATTTACTGAGTCGTTGTTGACATATAATAAACATTGTGCAAGTGTGATGGGTTTTTACTCTAACACACATCTGTCATGCCATCTCCAGACACAGGCATCGGATCCAAGGCTTCCCCACCATGCGCCAGCTCCCGCCTCCATGCCAAGGCAACCACTGACCCTGCCTCATATCACCTGCGAGCACAGCCACTTCCTAGAGATTTGTCTAAGTCTTACATACACCTCTAGTTCTCTCCTCCTGTGTGTGTGTGTGTGTGTGTGTGTGTGTGTGTGTGTGTGTGTGTGTGTGTGTGTGTGACATGCATGCACTCAACGTTCATGATTCATGCACAGGCCAGAGGATAACTTGTTGGAGCCAGCTCTTTCCTTCCACCATGCCATCTGCAAGGAATTGGCTGTAAGAATCCATGCAGGTATCAAAATCCCTGCAGGTACTAAACTCCCAGACACTCAAGTCTCTTAGATAAACAACCAATGCACAGTTTCACACATGCTTAAACCAATTCCAGATTCCTGAAAATGCTGGATATGTTATAAATGCTATGTAAACAGTGTTCTTTCTACTGTGTTGTTTGGGGGGACGATTACAAGAAAAAGTCCGAACATGCCCAATGTAGATATAATTTTTCAAATATATTTTCAACCTGCAGTCGTTTGAATCTGTGAATGCAGAAATCATGAACACATACCCCATGGATACAAGGGGCCAACTCTATGTTCCCAAGAGGTCTGTGTTCTCCTGTCCCATATGTCCCATATGTCAACATATGAGAGTCCCAGCTACTCTCCGGGACGTCTGGCTTTGCTGTGCAGAGGAGGCATGGGGGGAAGTGCTCTCTGTCCTTTCCTTTCCGTTGTTATGATGGCTTGGGTGCACTGTGAGTACCTGGAACTCAGTCCCGGTGACTCAGCGTTGGAGATCGATTAGTCAGACTCTGAAAAAGACAGGAGATAAGTTGTTCTTGAGTAAGATCATTTCCCCTGCAGTCTCTGAGAAGGCTTGTGCAAACCGTGGTGTTCATTTACTAGACATTAACTGCAATGCTTCTGAGAAACCTGTTCTAGAAGACACATGGGCTCGTTCTATAACAAGGCAATTAGCTGCCCTACCCAGCCTCTAGAGAACACTATGAACCCTAGACAGGCATCCACACTGTCCCCATCCACGCTGCTGGAGCCTCTACAATGCTTGGGCAATGTTGTGGCTTCACGCCGAGCCTGGAGACAGCCTTTAAGGGTCTTGGCCACCTAGCATTGCATCCTATTGCTTGCATGGAGTAAGAGTTTAGCCACAGGAGCTTCTTCCCTAGAGCACTAGTAAGCACTTGCCCTCAGCAAATGCAGTCACAAGGTGATGGACAAAGGAGGCTCCCCCAAACAACTGGGGTACCAGAATCATCCTCAAAGAGTGTATCCCTTCCTGGGGATTGGCTTGACCCATGTAATTTTTACCAGAGCGGAGTTTGTAACCTATTAGCAGGAATCCCAGCATGGATTCTGGCCTTCTTCGTAAACAGAAGGAAGTTAGAGTAACAGTAGAAGCCATTTTTCTAAGAGAAAGAGGGATGATCTGGAAAGAACTCTCACAGGAAGGGTTTGGAGGCAAGGAATGGGGAGCTTGCTAGAGCTCCCTTGTTTGGACAAATGAAGATTCATGCTGAGTTCCCAGGCTTCAGGTCAGCTCTGTGTCTGAGTAGCCTCTGCCAATCTGTTCAGCAAGCTAGCCGAAGAGAAACTAGAAAGTCTTCCTCGACTTTGGGGACCCTTTAAAGGGGGGTTCCACAGTGGTCACCATGGACCCCTCCAGAGCCTGTCCCTGCAAGGATAGTGGGTTCCAGCAGTTTCTTAAGGACCATACCGAGTTACAGGAGCTCCTACAGGGGCACATGGGAGACACCTCCAGTGAGTGTCCCCAGTAGCACCCTGAAGAGACTGGAGCCCTGCTTGAGCACACAGGGTCTGAGCTGATGAGGTCAGCATTGTCACAACATCATTTGCACTGCCAGGCTGGAGCGGCTCTGAGAGGTTTGCAACACATCACATCGTTCTTCAAGCTGTGGGATGTTCTCAAGTCCATCAGCTGCCCTCCAACACACACACACACACACACACACACACACAC
>NC_034594.1:52721406-52731986 GCF_900095145.1 Mus pahari
CACACACACACACACACACACACACACGTTACCAATTTAGCAGTGTTCACCAAACATGCATGAATTGCTCATGACACTCATCACACTGGGGTTCATTTGGGAAGACAGAGACAGACTCACAGCTGAAATCCCTGCTTCACGATACAAAGGGACAAACAGCCAGATGACTGATTACAAAACCTGGACTGAACATGGAAGCAAAAAAGGAGAATCCAATCAGAGGGCAGGAAGAGTATCCCAAGAAAAGGGAGTACACTCGAGCCCCACCCCTGAAATAGACCTGGGGATAAACCCTAGGGATCCGCACAGGGTTCTCAGAGGTTGAAGGGTTCAAGGTATGGCCAGAAGTAATAGAGGTCAGCCACAAGGAGGTGAGCAGATCAGGACTGACTCTACCTGAGGCGGCTGAGGGGCCTTAAAGGTTTTGTTGTTGTTGTTGTTTTGGGGTTTTTTTGTTTTGTTTTTTGTTTTGTTTTTTTGAGACAGGGTTTCTCTGTATAGCCCTGACTGTCCTGGAACTCACTTTGTAGACCAGGCTGGCCTCGAACTCAGAAATCTGCCTGCCTCTGCCTCCTGAGTGCTGGAATTAAAGGCGTGCACCGCCATGCCCAGCTGGCTTTAAAGGTTTTAAAGAGGACTACGGAGTAAAGCCTCTCTGCAGAATATATGAGAGGCTGAAGGGAAAGACTTGAGGCATGTGGAAGGCACAAGAGGAAGAGGCGGAGGATGAAGAGGAGGAGGAGGAAGAGGAGGAGGAGGATCATTCTAAATGCCTCACAGAGACTTGTTTGTCCCTGTAACAACTATGGGCAGTAGCTGTTCTCATTTTGCCCGTTATATGAATGGTGAAACTAAGGCCCAGTGAGCACAGATTGCTTGCTGTAGGTTTATAACCCATAAGTGAATTCTAACTGAGCCAACCCGGCTCAGGAGCCCACGAGCATTGCATAACTACTGTTTAGGAGAGAGAGGATGAAGTGTTGCCTAACACTGTCTGGGAAGGTGGTATAGAGAAGATAAGCGAGAGGGAAGGAGAGGAAGAGTGGGGGCGGGGTGGTGGAGAAGAGCAGAGGAGGAGAGAGGAAAGGACTGTCAGGAGGGACAACACAGATGGCAGGAGTGGGTGTGGCAAAGCTCAAGCAAAGCTTCTCAACGTGTGGGTCGCGACCCTTTTGGGAGTCCAATGACTCTCTCATAGGGGTTGCATCTCAGGTATCCTGCGTATCAGACATTTGTATTACAATTCATAAGAGTAGCAAAATTACAGTTATGAGGTGGCAACAAAAATAATTTTGTGGTTGGGGTCATCACAGCTTGAGGAACTGTGTGATAGAGTTGCAGCATTAGGAAGGCTGAGAACTGCTGATCTAGAGTGCTGTTCATACTGAGTCTGCAGCCTCTGGGGAGCCTAAGGGAGACTGCGGGTGATCAGTACATATGATGTTGGGGCTTAGGAAGGAAGCTGGGGACAACAGGTGCTAAAGACACTGGCCAGTGGGCTGGAGAGATGGCTCAGCGGTTAAGAGCACTGACTGCTCTTCCAGAGGTCCTGAGTTCAATTCCCAGCAACCACATGGTGACTCACAGCCATCTGTAATGGGATCTGATGCCCTCTTCTGGTGTGTCTGAAGACAGTGACAGTGGACTCACATATATAAAATAAATAGATAAATCTTTAAAAAAAAAAAAAGAAAAAAGAAAAAGAAAAGAAAAAAACCAGTGGTCCTAGCTAAAGCCACAGAGGCCATCAGACTTACCATGAAGAGCTAATAGACAGAAGGCCAAGGTAAAACCCAGATGACACCCAGAGAAAATAGGAGTAAATGCAAAGAGAACAAGCCAGCAGGACTCAGTGATGTAGACATGAAAGATAAGGCTTGAACAGTCACTTTCAACATAAAGTACAAAATCACCCAGTAGACTCAGTGGTGCAGCTCAGAGGCAGAGCACCTGAGGTGTGAGAGCATCTGTCCCCAGCATCAAAATAAACAGGACTGCTGAGACACCCAGCCAGCGGAAGCACTCACAGCCAAGCCTGGCATCCCAGGTTCGATCCCCGGATCACGCCTAGTCAAAGGAGAAAATCAACTCCCACAATTTGTCCTCTGACTACCAGACACGTGCTGTGGGACATGCGTGTGCCTCTCACACAAAAACAAATAAATGTAAAATGATTTAAATAAATAAACCCAAAACACAGCAAGCTGAGATGAAATATGTTAGCACGCCTGAGAGATGTTCAAAATATTATACTCCCAAGTTATGTAGCATTTCCATAAAGCAATGACAAAAGAACCATAATCTGGTGCAAAAGGAAGATAGATAAGAATAAGTAATTCACAGAGGAAACTTCAAGTAGACCATACAGTTTCAGGGATAGAGCCTCAGCCCTACCTGCCTACAGGCAAACAGGTAGGTGGGCAAAGAGCAGTCAAGCAGGCTGCATCGATAGCTAGCGGGGAACCTAGCCGCTGAGTGGAAAATTCAGGGAGAGTCCAGAAGTCTCTGCTTGTCAGCACTTGACATATACAAGTGTCAGATGACCGGTTGACAGAGACACAGCATTGCAGGATCACGGTCTACCACTTTCCGAGGTCCAGGGGAGGGAGCGCCACCATTCCCTCCATCTGGCATGTCAGATACAATCTTGGGTCTGGCTTCCTTGATTTGATTTTAATATGCCCAAGTGTCTCTACAGTCTCAATTCATCCCCAATAAATTTGTAGGATAACACCATTTTTATCCCTGTGATAACCCAGGAATGTCACTCATCAATCTATGCTATATGGGTGGTGCCAGGCTGTTGGTGGTACTTGAGAGTCCACATTGGGGGGGGGCATAATCAAAATAGGGCCAAAAAGTGCCTCTTAGGGCAAAAGATGTCTCAGGACAAAGCATCGCCGGAAAACCCACTGGTTCTTTTACAGCATGGAGTACCTTAGAGCAGGGCGTAGCCTGATCTCAACAATGTGGATGGTGGTTATCATGGGGAAAGATTTGAGTGAAGAGAAAGTTCTAGGTTCTACGTATGTGCTCTTGTCTTCCGTGTCTCATCTCCAATCTGCTTGTACTTAGATGTAATGTTGCTAATAACAATTCAACTGAAGAAAATGGGTTGCCAGGGATACCCCCGCTCCCCAGCCGAGGCATCTCTGGCCACCTTTGCAGAGTAGGAAAGGAGCCTCTTTGCAGCGTGTTGTTGAGCAGCAAATAAGAGGCAGGCGAGGAAGAACACAGCAACTGCGGAATAGGGGCAAAGGGTTTCTGAGACAGAGGGAGAAGGGCTGAGTTCAGGCTGACTTTGAAGAGCCAATTGTGGCAGAAGGCAGATCCTCACCCGGAAGAGAGGCAGAGGCCCCCAGCCGGGGCAGGGGCTCACAAGAAGCGGAAGCTCTCTTGCTGACCCTGAGAGGAAGAAAGGAAGTGCTAATGCAAGTCCAGCCAGGTCCATCTGCAGGGTCTGGGACATCCACATCTTCCTTGTTCAAAAGGAGGCATAGGCTGGGAAGGAAGCTGACCTCTACCTTCAGATTGGCAGGCTCCTCTAAAAGCCATCAGAAGGCATGAAAATCCCAAGAGCTCCCTACAGAATCACCAGGTGAACCTGAGCCTGGAGCAAAAGTCCCAGAACAGGCTCGCCGCTCCTCTATGGGACACCTCCCTTGGGGGTGGGACATTGGTCCAGAGGGCCTCCAGGACTTCCCCATCGGTAGCCCAGGTCAGTAGTTTCCACATCACGGCTGCCGCCTCACTTTCTTCCAGTTCAACCAGCCCTGACGGCTCACAAGCCTTGAGTCACGGAGAGCTGGGAGCCACTCTGCTCACAAACAGCTTCGTAGAACTACTGCAGGTAGGAGAGCTGATTGGTCACGGACTGGGGGAATATATTTCTGGTAGAAGGGACCAGGGAACTCTGCCTTTCCTGGAGCCCTGGGAAGCGGCGTGACGCATTGTAGAACCTCAGAGTTGAGGTCTGCATCTTCAGGTAGCCGGCGCTATATCAAAGCACTTTTTATAACAAGCATGCTCTATATCTGCATGGTCTAATATGGAAGTCACTGGTCACCTGTGGCCATTGAGCCCTTGAAATATAGCAGTGACAGCCACTTAAGTAAATTTACTTATTTTTATTTATTTATTTATTTGTGTGTGTGTGCGCGCGCGCGCCGTGGGATGCTCATGAAGGTCAGAGGATAGCTTTGTGGAGTCAGTTCTTCACCTGGGATCTGAGGAGCCAACCCAGGTCACCTGATGAACAGCAAGTGCTTTTGCCAACAGAACCGTCTCCCCAGCCTCCCATGAAGTGAATTCCAGTCTATCTCAGCTGCTTTTCCTTTAGAGAGTTAAATGGCCTGAAGCTACAATTCTGGGCAGGAAAGACCTGAAACAAACCAGTGTCTTCCAGGAGAGCGGCAAGGTCCAGAGAGGTGCTCTTACCCTGACCCCCAGAGCAGGACCAAGATGAGAACTTTTTTTAAGAAACAAAACTATGCGGCATAGGCTACATAATAAGACAAAACAAAATTTTAAAAGAAAGAAAGAAAGAAAGAAAGAAAAAACAGAAGTGGGCGGTTGAGAAATGCCCAATCTGGGTTCATTTCCCACCCCAGTGGTATTTGATTGTCTGGGACAGAGCAGTTACCTATGGAGCTAGGAAACCTGAGGCTGGCTGAGGCCAGCTGAGGCCGGCTGAGGCTAGGACCCTGCTCCTTCCGGCATTTGATAAACGAAAACATAAGAGCAGACTTTAATATCCATTTAAAAATGCTTACTGCCCAGTTGAGTTGTGTCACTCAAAGTAAGTTGCCTAACCTCCAGGGACTCCGTTTCCTCATCCAGAACATGCCGACTTCATTGATGTGAAGGTTGAAAGACAAAATAGACGATAGACCCCCTTTGCCTGTGAGGCGCCAAGCCAGTCAGCCATCCAGATTACAACCAGATGACAACTAATAAGACAGCCATTATCCAGGTCAGAGCACGTGAAGGTGCCCACGGGAGTTGGCCCTGAAAACTAGGTAGGCTTGGTTCTCTGCCTGACTCATCCTCCAACTGAGGATGTGATGGGAGAGACCAGCCGCCTGTAAATACACTACCTCAGTTCTAAGAATCACAGTATAAGCTGTCTCTATGGTGTGTGTGTGTGTGTGTGTGTGTGTGAGAGAGAGAGAGAGAGAGAGAGAGAGAGAGAGAGAGAGAGAGAGAGAGAGAGAGAGATCTACCCAACAACCTAGTGATCCTTTCACTAACAGGTTTTAGCATCCACTGGCCCAGACCAGAAAAACACTAAGGAGTGATTGCTGAAGCTGGACTCAAAGATCCTCCCCCTAGGGTAGACCACTTCAGCGACTGCTACCCAATGTGTGTGCTCTGGACTCTGGGATACAGGCTAAACAGAGCTGGTGGAATATCAACATTGTCCCCGGGGCCCGTCAGGAAGGGAGCAAGCAGATAATGGATCTTTGCGACTCTACCTTTAGTAATCCTGTCCTTTGTAAACCACTAGGAAAGGTGGCAAGATGCATTCCTGGTGTCAAGTTTTCAAAATGTGTCAATACTGGGTCGGGATTTTCACTTTTACCAAAAGGCTGTTTTCACGGGAGAGGGGGTTGGCTCCCAGGGTGGGTCTGCAATGCCCTGGAACTGAAACCCTCAAGCTGCTGCCAAGTCTGTCAGCCAAGGAAGCACAGCACACCCGAAACTGGACACATGGTTGGCACAGGAGGCCGGGAGAAAAGCAAAAGAGGAGGGAGGGAGGGAGGATTGGAGTCCCATGCACGGGTGAAGCTGCTCAGAGGTACTTAGCAAGGCAAGGAGGAAGAGTCTGGGAGCTTTTGAAGAAGGAAAACAAGCAGCTTCCAGTCCAGGGAAGAGGGTGGCTGGAAGTGCCAGGATCTCAAGACTTCAGCTCAGCTGCCTCACTTGAACCAGAAAGAGCAATGGTTCAGCCAAATGGCAAGGTAGAAGAACCACCTGGGCTGGCTGGAGAGGGGTGAATCAGACCCACAGCTGCAGGAACCAGAGGCTTGGAGACTGTAGCAAAGAAGACACAGCTGTGGTCCTGAGCAAGCCCCTTCCTCTGTCTGGGCCTGTTTCCTCCCCACACTGAGACCTGGAAAGACAGGCTAGAAAACCTCATTGGGTCACTTCCCAATAGGAACTCTAAATCCATAAGATGACTCCACCCGTGGGCCCTGGGCTGAGAATTCATACTTAAAACATCCAACTCATCTCACGCCCTTAGGAGCTCCTCCCCTTCTTGAGCAATCTAACCCATCCCTCAGTTCCTCTAAAGAATTTCACTGCTCTTCATGGGTCACAGCTGCCTACCTTAGGTGTCCCACAGGTGAAAAGCCAGCATCCCGGTGAGTCTGGAACACCCCCTACCACTACCTAGAATCTCTGTGTCACTCAACACCCAGCCTGACCATGAGTCTGCCCCTCCTCCCTGGCTTGACCCCTAAACATTATGCCTCCTTAGCACAGAGGAAGGGCTTCTGGCCCCCTTTCTGTCATCTGGCAAAAACTGCTTAGAACCACTTGCAATCCAGCCCCTGCTCTTGGCCTGCCATCTCTCTGAGCCTGCCTACCCTCCTTGTCTGGGCTGCAGTTGGATCTGGAGATAGATGTACCAGGCACCGAGGACTCTCACACCTGTGCGGCACTTATGGGCCATATTTCTAAAGAGGATGAGAATTGGGGTCATGGTACAATGACTTGGTTTTCTGTTGTTGAAATGTTTCCCAGCCCTGGAGCTTCTGGGCTAATGCAAACTCCAAGGAGCTTGTACTTCCCTTCAATCCAGGAGTTCCTACTGTGTCACAGAGGACATGACAGGGTCCTCAGTTGAAGATGTTTCCTTCACCATTCCAGCAATAGCTATTTGGTTCATTTGCAGCCTAAGGGAGAGCAAAAAGATGGTGGTGTCCAAGCTTGCATGCTTGACTGAAAGGTTATTCAAGATCTTAGATCTATGGGGTTGTGACTCTGTGGCAGAGTGTGCACTTAGCGTGTGCAGGGCCAATCTTTGGGAAGAATGATAAAGCAAAATGCTTAGGAGTGAGCATATCTAATATAACAGGATGATCTTCCAACAATAAACTAAGGGCAGTGCATGGTGTGGACAAACTAATGACATGAAATCCCAGTGCACCATAAGAGCCCTGTGGTCGCAGACTGTTTACTGGGTCTTCTGGGTCTCAAACATGAACTAATTATAGCACTTGTGATGACCGAGGGAAATCTTGCACAAAGCAGATCTCAACTGTCATCTTCCATCCTTTCCTCTGTGCCTTCAGCCATGAACGAATTCCTTTCAGAGATTAGTAGGTTAAAATGCAAACACCAACTCTTGCCCCCTGTGCATTGCTGGTCCCTCCTGGCCCTCTCCTCTGAGAGTTTACCTTCCATCCTGGCCTGCATGGTTTCCCCATGGAACACTGAGCCTGCCCTCGCTGCCTGGGCAGCCCTCACAGTCCTGCATTTTACCTGGATTCCACAATCTAGCTACCTGTGGAATTCAAGTGCACACGTTTGGGGAGCAAGCTTTGGGGAGCAAGTTTGTACCCAACAGGCCACTTTCCCAACTTCATTGTTTTGATTTTCAAATTTGTTGTTGTTGTTATTGTTGTTTTGTTGTTATTGTTGATGAGGATGGTGATGGTGATGTTTTGAATGGGGTCTCATATAGGTCAAGATAGACTTGAACTGCTTTGTAGCCAAAGATGACTTTAAAGTCCTGATCTTCCTTCCTCCATCCCCAGTATGCTGAGTGCAGAGATTGCCAGCAAATGCCATCCTACCTCGTTTATTCAGTTCTGGGAGCCCTACCTAGGACTTTGAGAATCTCAGGCGAGCATTCTATCACCTGAGCTCCACCTCTGCCCATTTTTGTCATTTTCTTTACAATTATTTTTAACTTTTTATGTACATGGGTGTTTCACCTGCAAGTATGTAGGTTTACCCTGTGCATGCCTGGTACCTGAGGGGGACAGAAGATCCCTTGGAACTGGGGTTACAGGAAGTTGTTAGCTGCTGGATGTGTGCTGAGAAACCAAGCCTGAGAATACTACAAGTGCAGCCAGTGCTCTTAACCACTAAGCCATCTCTCCAGCCCCATTTTTTGTTATTATTATTATTATTATTATTATTATTGTTTTAATATTTGTACTTGCTTTGTAAGATTGTACACCTTTTTAATGTTTTACTAGCACATTTTAGCTATGCATATGAGTTTAATTATAACATTTTCATATGTATGTATATATACATATTTATGTATGCATATATATTTATATGTGTATATATAAATACATATTTATATATGTATATGTATATATATATATACACTGTATATAACATAGATAATATATTAGATACACATATATAAATTATATATAAACATGGTTTTTTGTAACAGGGTCTTAGTTGACCTCAAACATGCTATGTAAACAAGGATGTACAAATTATGTATATATCATATATACAAATTATATATACATATATAGAAGCAGAGTTATATATATATGTATATAATATATTCAAATTATATGTCATATACAAATATTTGTATATATGTACATCATATGTACAAATTATATATACACATATACATATATAAAAATCATATATACACATATACAAATATAAATGTGTACATGTATAAAATTTGTACATCCTTGGATACTAGCATGTTTGAGGCCAACCAAGTCCCTGTTTCAAAAAACAATCTTGAAGAGAATTGTAGTTTTTATGCCCCACAAATGTCTCATTTATTATTTATTACTATTTTGTCTCAAATGCTTACTGCTATCATTTACAAACTTGAAGGAAATAATGTCTTCCTTGCAATATGCAAGCCAATGGAAAAATCCTCATGCCCCAGTTTCTTGGGGGTAGGGGGGGTTAGACAAGAATCAGGGTGGCTTTGCCTTGCAGTAACGTTTATCTCTCCTCTATTGACAGGATTAAGTTTACCTCAAAGATGGGAGAAATCAAGGTGGATGACTTCAACATTGAAGATTTCTTCAGTGGAGATATTGATATTTTCAATTATAGCTCTGGCATGCCCTCTATTCTGCCAGATATGGTCCCATGCCACCCAGAGGACCTATATATCAACAGATATGCTGTGGTTGTCATATACGTACTGGTGACTCTGCTGAGCCTTGTGGGGAACTCCTTGGTGATGCTGGTCATCTTATACAACCGGAGCACCTGCTCTGTCACTGATGTCTACCTGCTGAACCTAGCCATTGCTGACCTGTTCTTTGCCCTGACCTTGCCTGTCTGGGCTGCATCTAAAGTAAATGGATGGACTTTTGGCCCAATCCCGTGCAAGATATTCTCATACGTGAGGGAGGTTACCTTCTATAGCAGCGTTCTGCTGCTAGCCTGCATCAGCATGGACCGCTACCTGGCCATTGTCCATGCCACAAGTACACTGATCCAGAAGAGACACTTGGTCAAGTTTGTGTGCATAGCCATGTGGTTACTATCATTAATTCTGGCCCTGCCCATCTCAATTCTACGGAATACTGTTTATGCAAACCCTTCTACCATTGTCTGCTATGAGGATGTAGGTAACAATACATCCCATTTGAGGGTGGTACTGCGTGTCCTGCCTCAGACTTTTGGCTTCCTCGTGCCACTGCTCATCATGCTGTTCTGCTATGGGTTCACACTGCGCACTCTTTTTAAGGCCCACATGGGGCAGAAGCACCGGGCCATGCGGGTCATCTTCGCTGTCGTCCTTGTCTTTCTGCTCTGTTGGCTGCCCTACAACCTGGTCCTGTTCACAGACACCCTCATGAGAACCAAGCAGATCAAGGAGACCTGTGAGCGCCGCTATGACATTGACAGGGCCATGGATGCTACTGAGATTCTTGGCTTTCTCCACAGCTGCCTTAACCCCATCATCTATGCCTTTATTGGCCAGAAATTTCGCCACGGACTTCTCAAGATCATGGCCACTTACGGCCTTGTCAGCAAGGAGTTCTTAGCCAAGGAGGGCAGGCCTTCTTTTGTTAGCTCTTCTTCAGCAAATACCTCTACTACCCTCTAAAGACTGTTCACCTAAACTGTGGCCCCTCAGGGTTCCTTCTTGTCCTTCAGCATGGCTCATTACCAGAGACTGTGTTATTTGAATTGATGCAGCCCCTCCTCTACAGTTACAGGGAGACAAAGGTCATGTTCTTAGCAGAGCCCCCATTGCAGAGTTTAGAAACCCCTATGCTGGCTGTTCGCTCCCTTCCATCTTGGTATGCCTACTGATAGAGTTGGTCCATCCTAACACTAGACCTCAAACACTCTTTTCTAAGAAGCACACGTTAAAATTACAGTGAGATACTGCCTCCTACCCATCAGAACAGTTAGCAGTAAAAGGAAGAGGTGGAGGAGAGAATATGGCAAGTGTCAACGAGGAGGTAGAAAAAGGGAACTTTTCATCTTACCAGTAGACATGTACCAGAGTACCCCATGCACAGGAACATAACATAGCAGTTTTCCATTAAAAAAATTAAATATAGCCAGGTGTGGTGGCGCATGCCTTTAATCCCAGCACTCGGGAGGCAGAGGCAGGT
>NC_034594.1:52732441-52757441 GCF_900095145.1 Mus pahari
CAGACTCAAATCCTAGCACCTCAACAAACAAACCCCCAAAAAAGCTAAAATGGTTATTTTTGTTATGTGTTTTACCTCACTTTACCAAAAAATATAAAAATCTAAGTAAAAAAAAAATGTTCTCCATCCCATAAACAACCACCAAACCCAGACACTGTGGCAGATGCCAACAAGAGCCTGCTGACAGGAGCCTGATATAGCTGTCTCCTGAGGGGCTCTGCCAGTGCCTGACTAATACAGAAGTGGATGTTCAAAGTCATCCATTGGATAGAGCACAGGGTCCCCAATGAAGGAGCTAGAGAAGGTATCCAAGGAGCTAAAGGGGTCTGAAGCCCCATAGGAGGAACATCAGTATGAACTAACCAGTACCCCCAGAGCTCCTTGGAACTAACCCACCAGTCAAAGAAAACACATGGTGGAACTTGTGGCTCTAACTGTGTATGTCGCTGAGAATAGTCTAGTCAGTCATCAATGGGGGGAGAGGCCCTAGGTCCTGTGAAGGTTCTGTGCCCCAATAGGTGAATGCCAGGATCAGGAATGGGAGTGGGTGGGTTGGAGAGTAGGGGGAGGGGGGAGGGAATAGGGGATATTTGGACAGGAAACTTGGAAAGAGGATAACATTTGAAATGTAAATAAAGAAAATATCTAATTTTAAAAAGTTCTTTAACCACTGAACCAATGCAGAACTATATACCTTATAATTTCTTGTAAAGTGTAAACATTAAATGTCTTTTTAAAAAATATATAGACCACTTGTAGTTGGCTATTTATTTCAGTACTTCCAAGTAGACAAGCAATGGTGAGCAGAAGTCCTGGGTAAGAGTTTGTGTCGTTTTAATTGGTTGGTGTTTTTTTTAAACATTCTACACACACACACACACACACACACACCATGTTAACACATGTATGTAGGTCAGAGGACAACCCAATGGCAAGGGTCCTTACTTGCTGAACCATTTCACTGTCCCCAGAGTGAGGAGATGACAGAGCCCTGCCTGTCCCTGCCTGTCTGCCCCTTCATGCCCAGCCCACATCCCCTTCAACTGAACATGGATCATTTGGAAGAAATGTGTGCTGGATCCCTCTGATATTCCTACACTCTTGGTTGGAACAGCACTCAGTCGCATCAGGAGCAGCCTTAGAAGGCACAGAGGGTCAGAAGTTCAGCTGCTCAGCTCCTTGGAGAAGCGCAGAGGCCAGGAGACTCAAGCGGCAGATCCCAGGGAGAGTTCTTCTCCCCTTCCCAACACCCACCCTCATTCAAGATGTGGCAATCAGGCACTAGTTCTGAGTGGGGAGGTGATTTGTAACCTGTCAGAGGAGACAAAGGACTTGAGTCATTCTTGGTTTTGCAGGGAGGGGTGGGTTTGAGTGTGGGCTGGGTTCAGTTTAAGTCTCATGTATGCCATGTTGGCCTGAAACTTGCTATATAACTGGGGATAAACTTGATCAAAAGATTCTCCTACCTCCACCTCCCAAGCGCTGGGATTACAGATGTGTACCACCATGTCCGGTTTACATGGTACTGGGATTGAACCCAGAACTCTGTGCATGCTAGGCAAATACTCTACCAACGGAGCTATAACCCTAGCTTCTGAATGATCTTTTTCAGTATACAACGACTGACAGATCTTCCGGGGAACTGGGACACAGCAATGCCCTAGACAAACAGGGTTTGTCTCTGAAGGGTCTTTGTCAAGAGGGGCCCTGGCTCTGAGCAGCCTGCTATGGCTCTTGCTCTAAGAGGGACTGAACCCTAATAGTTCCACAAGTTTGAGCAGGAGGGCAGAATAAGACTCCAGAGTAGACATCTTTCACTCACAATTTATGAAACTGTTCAGCCAAAAGGATTGAGTCAGTATACAGTCCCTGTTTCAGGCGCATTCAATGCCCTGCGCTGAGCTCAGAATCAGGAATCAGGATCAAGTGTGACTCAGCCGAACCTCTGACTCAGCAGGACGGAAATGCTAAAGGACACGTAGAGTTGCCAGAGGGAAGAGTTGCCCTTCCCCCTGAGCTCTGCTCCTGGCCTGCTTGCTCCTCAAGATGACTGTCAGAGGGAGGAGGCCAAGTTAAGGTTCACCTTTGCTCCAGGACTCTTCTCTCTGCTCCTCAAACATGGGACTGCCACTGTCCGCAGAAAATCAAGAAGATACAAGAGCCCAGAGCAAAAAGCAGCTGAGGTTTGGTTGTACTGATGTGAACAGTGTTGGATGCCCCCCCACACACACTTGTTCTCTCTCATAGGAACAGTCTTGGCACAAGTCCCTCACCAGTCAGAGCGTCACCAGGAAAGGGCAAATGCAGAGTTTCCTTTGAGCTGTTGACTCTTCTCTTCCTTGCCACATTCTAGACCTGAGTCCCACTGTCTAAGGCCCCAGATCTGCTTAGATCTGTCTGCTTTGAATGTGTTTTTCTTGCTTCTGAATTATGTTCCTCTCCTTCCAATAACACCTTCTGTTCTGATCCCCAGGGGTCTCACACATCCTGGTAATGTCTATCCATTTTGTCTGTGCCTAGATTCATGAATGCAGTAAAATGGTATTGCTGAGTATCCATGGTGATGACAGAGAGGAGAGCCAGCTGAGGAGTGGGGACACAGCTGAGGGACCAAGCTTGGACTGATCGCCTGCTCTGTACTAGTAGATGGTCAAAGAAGCCATCAGAGCCCACAATAAAACTTAAAGACAGGCAAAGTTGATCCATCAATTGAGGACCCCTGCTATATGAGTCAGGGTTCAACCCAAAGCACAGAACCACAAGGAGACACCGGAGGTGTGATTTCATATCATGGTGGGAGCTGTGAGGTAGTCTGTGTCAGGCTCTTGACATTGCTTGTGGAATGAGATCAGAATCTCGCAGGACAACCTTAAAGAAAAAACAGACATGAAGTGGGGTACACACACACAGAGGCACGAATGCATGCACGCACACATATACTCTCATGTATGCTGGATCCTGTTAGGACACATTGACACCTACGTTGGTGCAAGCTTACATGAGTGACTGACTGCAGAAGCTGGTGACCTGCATCATGAAGAAAAACTTTTAAACACTGAGAGACTGTGAATGCAGCTGCTGTTCCACACCAACACAACAACCAGCAGATGAAGAACGTGCCACAGGCCTTGGGCTGACCTTCCAAAGCATTAACAAGCATACTGCCAGTGTTCACCTTACAGCTTCCAGATCTCACACAGAGGTCCCTGCCAGCCTGTGCTCTTCTGGTCTGAAAGGAAGAAAATTTGGGAAACAGTTCTATCTGAACTAAGTTGACTCAACATAAACTCTCCAAACAAATGCAACTGAAACGCTAAGCAAAGGAGCAATGACCACAAACATTAGGGAGTCTACACTCAAGGGTAAGGGTGGGGTGCTCCAAGCAAGCAGGGTTGTTTGTTGTTGTTGTTGTTGTTGCTGTTGAGACAGAGTTTCTCTGTGTAGCCCTGGCTGTCCTGGAACTCACTTTGTAGACCAGGCTGGCCTCGAACTCAGAAATCCGCCTGCCTCTGCCTCCTGAGTGCTGGGATTAAAGGCGTCCGCCACCCTGCCCAGCTGCAAGCAGGGTTCTTGAGACTGGTAAAGAAGGTTCTTAACCTAAATGATGGGTACCTGAGAGTCCTTGAGTTATTGTTTTCTTTAAGCTATAAGTTTTATGTAACCATGTGTACATGAGCTATTACGGTGAAAATGTTTCATCCATTAAAACCAGTGGAGTCAGTAAGGAGAACGAGATAGAAGGGCAGCTTGGGCCATTTTGAGGGTCTTTGCAGGGAGTCAGATCCAAGCTTTACAGCTTACAGTTTGAGGTTAAACCTGCTTGATTAGAATATCCTATCTCCCCATTGCTGGTAGGACAGTGAACCAGGTATCTTCAGAGAAAGCAATTAAAGAATGCCTTGATAATAATGTGTTTGTTTTGTTTTTGAGACGGGGTCTCATTATGTAACCCAGGCCGGTCTTGAACTCACAATCTTCTCCCTCAGCCTCTTGAGTGCTGGGTTAGCAAGTGTGCACTTCCATGGCTGACTGATGAATTCTCTCTCGGTGTGCACACTCTTTAATGCAGAAATTGCACTTCTAGGACCCTGACCTACAGCCGTGCTCACTTAGCTCACGTGGAGAGGATAGACTGCAGCTCTATGTGTAAAAGCCAAAGCCTGAAGACAACCAAAATATCCATCCCTAGAGATATGGTTAGAAAAACAATGAAAGTATGCCCACACTGTGGGATTCCTTGAATGTTCTGGTTTAGGAACAAGACTGAAAACTGTATGGTGGTTCATACCTACAGCCCTAACACTCAAGGGTTTAGGGTCATTTTGACCTACATAGTGACTTCTAGGTCAGTCTGGAAGAGGGTATGCTAAGCGAAAAACTCTAGAACAGAAGATAACATACTATGTGACACTTTGTGAAGAAAATGCCCAGAAAAGGTAAATTTATGGATCAGAAAGTAGATAGGTGTCTGTTTGTGACTGGGGGTAAGACTCGGGAACAAGATTGACTGTAAACTTGAATGAGGAGTCTCCTCTCTTCTTTTTTTGTGTTGTTGAGAATTAAACCTATTTTAGTCACTGTCCTGGTGCTAACATGGCCAGACAGAAGCAGCTCGAAAAGAAAAAGGTTATTGTAGCTTACAGTTTGGTGGCACAATCCATCAATACTGGAAAGGCATGGTTGTGGGAACTTGAAGGAGTTGGTCTCATTACATCCCAGGTCAGAAGCAAAGAGCAATGAATGTTCCTGCTTATCTGGCTTTCTCCTTCACGTGACATCCAGATTCCAAGCCCAGAGAATGGTGCCACCAACTTTCCTGATGAGTTTTTCCATCTCAATTAACCTAATCAACATAATCTTTATAGGCATGCCAGAGGCTTGTCCCCTACTGGTTCTTGGTCTATCAAATTGACAATATCAGCCATCACAGGTCCTCAGCAGGTAAAGCCTCACACCTGATGACCTGAGATTGATCCCCAGAACCTACATGGTGGAAGGAGAGAACTTACTGCTGCAAGTTGTCCTCTGACCTCCACGAGTACAACACAACCTGGACAAACACCAACTGTACATGGTGTTGCTGAGTGCGCATCATGTTGTTGAGCACATTCACATGTACACACACACAGACACACATACATGCACACAAAAAAATAAATAAATGAATGAATAAAAAATGTAATGAAGAGAGTCCTGAAACTCTAGGATCTAGACTCAAGTTTAAAACTCACTGACCAAAAGTAATGGAAAAAGAACTAGTGTTGCTAAAAAGCCTCCCTGAGGGAGACATAAGCAATTTCTCCACCTTCTTCTAGGGTCTCAGTGACAGAGGTAGATTACACCAAAGCTCACTCTGGGGGTTCATTACTTATAGAGCAATGGGTGAAGGGTTGTGGGCAGGAACATAGATGGCCTTAAGGCAGCCACACTGGAGGGCCTACAAGCAGCACAGGTGAAGGTTCCCTGGACTGTGTAGATGGAACTTCCTGTCTTAGTCGTTCTCTGCCTGTATCTTCTAGCCCCTCTGTGAGGCTCTGTTCAGTTAGGGCAGGGTTGCATACAATGGATTGAGAGGTGTGCCTGGATACTCAGGTAAAGGTCCCACAGCATCCTTCTGTGAAGGAAAGGTTAACAGTCAACAAACACAGATGAATTGATGATGATGTTGGTAGGTTAGCTTGAAGGAAATCCTATGCAACAGCAACTACCTAAGTGGGAAACGAGAAACATCCTCTTAGAATGTATGTGGGGATGGCACTGTCATGTTCAAGAGTGTGTCCTATACCCTCTCTCATTGCAATCCTCCAGTCTCCAACACCCCCAAGCTCTAGCCAAAGGAAGATGGCCTGGCACTGGGAGCTTCCCTGTTCACTCCGGCTGCCCAAGGGCGAGCAGCTGTGGAAGGGGACAGTGGTAAGGAGAAGTCATTATGGCCTCAACTCAAGGCCCTTCCCCCAGCAACTCAGCAAATGACACCTTTCCAGAGAAAAAGGAGACCGGATACAGTACTGATTTCTCAACAGGGCCTTGCAAAGTGTGATGTCAAACAGGTTCCTCTGGCCATCAACAGCAGGGCCAGCTTCCCCTCCATGTCGGCTCTGTGCCACACTGACCCAGTGGGAGGCTGAAGCCTTGGCTCCTACCAGGTGGCTTGTCCTAGGTCTGGCCTCTTTTCTGCTCTATCCTTCCGCCAGTCCACCTCCCAATTCTCCTTATTATTTTCTTGAAGTCTATCCTCCTCCCAAAGTGTAGGCCACCCCAAGGTAACCCCAACAGGGTTTCAGGCGTAAGTGAGGATCCGGAAAGGGTCTAGGGGAATGCAAATGGTCAATAAGCATATAAAAAGTTGCCCTGTCATACTAGTAACTTCGCAGATAGGAATAAAATAGAACAATTATAGTTTTTCAAAGGGAGAGATAGGGCATAGTTACACATAGCTTTCATCCTAGCACTCTGAGGGCAGAGGCAGGAGTGTCTCCTTGAGTTTGAGTTCAGCTTGGTCCTCATAGTCTATGAGTAGTCTCTATGAGTAGTTCAGCCTGATCTACACAGCCAGTTCTAGGCCAGTCAGGACTACATACTGAGAGCCTGTCTCCACAAAGGAAAGAAAAGAAAAGAAAAAAGAAAGAAAAGAAGAGAAAGAAAAAAAGAAAAAGAAAGAAAAATCTAAATGAATAATTTAAATTAAAGGGAAGATGGGGTTAAATGTAGTGACAGATGCCAGTAATGGAATTCCAGTGAGGTGGGGGCAGGGAGAAAAGGAACACAGGTCACTCTTGGCTACATAGTGAACTCAAGCCCAGCCTAGGCTAATGAGACTCTGGCTCATAAAAACAAACAGCAGCAAAAGCACATAACAAAACGAAAAGGGGTTGGTGGGGAATAGCTTTAAGTTATGTTTGGCCGCCTTCCTCCACTGTTCCAAAAGGAGAACTCCACGGGCATGCTCCTGCATCCAATGGTTCTTAAAAGACTTGGCTGGCAGAACACAAAACATGCCCAGTCCTCCTCGTTCAACATACATACCCACACCAAGGCGGCGGCGGACCCCATCCAGGAACAGATGGATCTTGAGAACCAACTTAGACCAACCTTGGAAACTGACCATCTCAAAAGGACCTCAGAATGGAGACCACCACGGCTCCGCCCCTACTCTGCTTCCTGGTCTCTTTCTTGATCTTTAACTTAAAATCAGACCAGGATGGTGTTGGGGAAACAAACCAATCCAAGGAGCGCTAAAGGAAACGGCATGGCCGGTTAAAATTAGCTAAGACCTCAGAGCGACGAGGTAGCTCCACAGGTATAAGTATTGGCCACACAAACCTAGTGGCCTGAGTTTGATTCTGGGTCTCCCAACCTCTGTCTGTCTCTGTCTCTGTCTCTGTCTCTGTCTCTCCCTTCCCCACCTCTCTCCTCCATTCCTCTCCCCTCCCTCTTCCTTCCCTTCCTCCCTCTCTTGCTTCTTTCTTTTCTTACCCAACGTAGTAGCTCCTGTCTCCAATCCTAACACCACTACATTCCTATAGTGAAGAGGGAAGCAGACAAGCCAGAAGCTTGAATACTTATCACAGGAGCAGAAACAAGTGGGGCCTTACCTCATAATCAAGGTAGAAGGTAAGGGCTGAAGAGATGGCTCAGTGGTTAAGAGCACTGACTGCTCTGCCAGAGGTCCTGAGTTTGATTCCCAGCACCCACATGGTGGCACACAACCATCTGTAATGGGATTGAACACCCTCTTCTGGTGTATGTGAAGACAGCTACCGTGTACTTATATAAATAAAAATGAATAAATAAGTACTTTTTTAAGTGGAAGGAGAGAACTGACTCCTGAAAATTGACCTCCGACCTCCAAAAACAAATCTGTGCACACACAAATAAATAAATATTTTTTAAAAATTAACCAGACATTAATTTGCTGCCCTACAAATCCAGACCCAGAGTCCAACATCAACCAACTAGACTTGACACTATATATCTAGAAGCAAACCAAAGAGGGCAGCTGTTGTCATCAAGCCTCACAACTGAGTTTGATCTCTGGGTCCCAAATGGCAGAAAGAGAAAACCAGAGCCTGCAAGTTTTCATATGACTTCCACATGCTCACGAGTACACACTAAATACATGTAATCAAAGTTGTAAAATCCAAATCATGTATATTTGGTGCTACATCCAAAGGACGATATTCCATGATGCTGTGTAAGCATATTTAATCAGACAACACTACAGCTGTTTGAAAGGAGATCTAATGGTGTAACCCAAGGTATTCATTCATTCGTTCATTCATTCATTTTTTTAAAATATAACAAAATGAAATATAATAAGATAAATCAAAAAACTACCACATCAAAGTTGGACAAGACAAACCAACAGAAGGAAACGAGCCCAAGGGAAAGCAGGAGAGTCAGAGACCCACTTGTTTACACTCTCAGAAACCCCATAAAAACACTAAATTGGAGGATGTGATATAAGCCCAGAGGACCTGGTGCAGATCTGCTCAGGCCCTGTGCTTGCTGCTTCAGGCTCTGTGAGTCCATATGAGCTCTGCTCATGTTGATTTAGAGGGCCTTGTTTCCTTGGTGTCCTCTGTCCCCCCTGGCTCTTACACTTTCTGTCTCCCTGACCTCTGAGGGGAGGGATCTGATGGAGGCATCCCATTTAGCGTTGAGTGTTGCAAGGTCTCTCACTCTCTGCATACTGTCAGGCTGTGGGTCTCTGTACTGTTCCCATCAGCTGCTGGAGGAAGCTTCTCCAATGAGGGTTGAACAAGGCACTGATCTATGGGTATGACAGAATGTCATTAGGCGTCATTTTATCACTACATTTTTTTCTTCTTTTTAAAAAACCAGTATTATTTGGTTTTATGCCAGATCCCTGGGCTATCTAGTCTCAGGTTCTTGGTCACCCAAGCAGTGTCAGATATGGGTTCCATCTCATGAAGTGGGCTTTAAGTCAGTTAGTCATTGGTTGGTTGCTCCCACAGGCTTTGAGCCACCACTGCCCTAGCATATCTTGTAGGCAGGACACCATGGCAGATAAAGGATTTGTGGCTGGCTGGTGCTTATGTTCTTTTGAGAGCCTGCATGCAGAGTACATTCCTGTAGCAGAGATCCTAGAATGTAGAGGTGAAGGCTTTACATCATCACCAGCTTGACTTCTCCATCTTCAATAAGTTGAATAGGTGTCATCTTCAGCAGACCTTGCTGTCAGTTTGCAGAGAGCAACCTAGAGTCTTGGCAACAGTCTGGGTTGCTTGGGAATTCCCATGGGGCCCCGCTGGCTAACAAGTCAATTCGATGCATCCATACCAGTACTAGGGGCTTCATGTGGTGACAAGAGATGGGCCCCAGTATTTGACAATTTCAGTTAGACTGTCTTTATATGTGTATATATTTTAGGAAGTTTCTACTGTATTAGGTTTCCATGGCTACCCCTCAAACATCCCTTAACCTTCGCTGTCTCTCCCTGTATTCTCCCACATCCTTCCCTCACCTCTCCTTCTCCACCTGACCCTCCCATTCCAGTCCTTCCCATTCGTTCATAACTGTCTTTTCTATTTCTCTTTCCTAAAGATATCTATCTGTTCTTTCTAGACTCTTATTCTATACCTACCCTCTGTGGTTCTATATACTGTGTCTTGGTTATCAATGGCTTCACAGCTAGTATCCACATATAAGTGAATATATACCATATTCATTTTGTCTGGGTCTAAGTTACCTCACTCAGGATGATTTTTTTCCCCTAGTTCCATGTATTTTCTTGCAAATTTCATGATATCATTTTCTAACAGCTGAGAAATGCTCCATTGTGTAAATATGTACCACATTTTCTTCATCCATTCTTCTGATGAGAGATATCTAGGTTATTTCCAATTTCGGAGTATCCTGAACACAGTAGCAATGAACATGGTTAAGCAAGTATTTTGTGGTAAGGTAAAGAATCCCTTGGTTATATGCCCCAAATTGGTATAGCTGGATCTTGAGGTAGATCAATTCCCATCTTCCTGAGGAACTAGCCTACTGATTTCCAGAGTAGATGTACAAGTTTATACTCCCACCAGCAGTGAAGGGGTGTTCCTGCTACTCTACATCCTTGCCAGCATGGGCTGTCACTTGTTTTGTTGATCTTAGCCATTCTGACAGGAGTAAGATGAAATCTCACTTTGTTTTGCATTTCCCTGATGGCTCATCAAGTTGAACATTTCTTTGTTTCTTAGCCATTTAAGTTTCTTCTATTGAGAATTCTCTGTTTAGATCTGTATCCCATTTTTAATTAAGTTATTTGTTTTGTTGATACCTATGTTCTTGAGTTCGTTATATATTTTGAATGCTAACCTTCTATCAGATGTGTAACTGGCAAAAATCTTTTCATTCTGTAGGCTGATACTTTGTCCAAATGACAGTGTCCTTTGCCATGCAAAAGCTCCTCGTTTTCATGAGATCTCATTTATTAGTGGTTGATCTTGCTTTCTGCTCTGACGGTGTTGTCTGTACCCATGAGTTCAAAACTATCACTCAATTTCTCTTCTTTCCAGCTCAGTGGATTTGGGGTATGTTTAGGTCGTTGGCCCATTTGGAGTTTAGTTTTGTGCAGGGTGATAACTGTGGATCTATTTGGGTTCTTCTGCATGCCGCCATCCAGTTTGACCAGCACCATTTGTTGAAGATGGTATATTTCTGGATTCTTAATAAAAAATCAGATGTCCATAGGTGTATGCATTTATATCAGGGTCTTCAATTTGATTCTACTGATCAACAGGCCTGTTTTTAATGTCAGTACCATGCGGTTTTTATTACTATAACTCTGTAATGCAACTTGAAATTGAGAATGGTGATACCTCTAGCAGTCCGTTTATTATTCAGGATTGTTTTAGCTATCCTGGGCTTTTTGTGTTTCCATATGAAGCTGAAAATTGTCCTTTCAAGATCTATGAAGAATTACACTGGAATTTTTATGGGGATTGCACTCAATCTGTAGATTGCTTTTGATAAAATTAGGTTAGTTCTACTATGTTGATCCTACCGATCCATGAGCATGGGCAATCCTCTGATACCTTCTTCAGTTTCTTTTGTCGATGACTTGATGTTTTTAATCATTCAGGCCTTTCACTTGCTTAGTTAGAGTTACCCTAAGGTACTTTATGTTATGTGAGGCTATTGTGAAAGGTGTTGTTTCCCTCATTTCTTTCTCAGTCCATTTGTCATGTGTATATAAGGAGGCTACTGGTTTTTTGTGAGTTAATTTTGTATCCAGCTACGTGCTAAAAGTGTTTATAAGCCTTAGAAGTTTCTTGACAGAACTTCTCAGGTCACTTATGTGTATTATCGTATGTAGTGAGAATTTTGCTTCCTTTGAAAACATAGAAATGTTATGGGAATAAGCTTTAATCCCAGGTGTGGGATATGGAGGCGCTTCAGATTGTCCACAGCAGTGGATCGTGACTTACCTCATGCTCTGGCAGGGGCGTGAGTTTGCCAGTTGCAGAGAGTTTCAGCAAGTGAATGACTTTTGGAATTCTAGGGACTCCGGAGAGGATATAAATGCAAGGATCCTGAGGGGTGTGCAGCTGCTGCTGTTGCTGTTTGCTGTTGCTGGCCACTGGTTGCTGGTTAGAGACATCCTGATGACAAAGATCAAAATTGCCCCCAAGGAACTTGGCGCCCTTAATCAGCAGGAAGTAACCTAGTGATATCAATGCTACCCCACCCCTGCTTCCCCTCTGGTCTTGGTGCCCTTAATCAGCAGGAAGTAGCTTAATGATATCGACGCCACCCCCCTACCCCCATCCCCGCTTCTCCCCTGGTCTTTTTCTCCTAGCTAGAGTTGGGAGATTGGAATGAATAAGAGTAGAGAAGGGCAGCACTTGGGAGGCAGAGGCAGGCGGATTTCTGAGTTCGAGGCCAGCCTGGTCTACAGAGTGAGTTCCAGGACAGCCAGGGCTACACAGAGAAACCCTGTCTCAAAAAAAAAAAGAGTAGAGAAGGGTCATAGAAATAAGAACCCATAAAGTAGCCAAAAGTCTGGATACAATCGTAATCTGCAAATAAAGATATTTTGACTTCTTCCTTTCTAATCTGTATGTTTTCCATCTTCTTCAGTTGCTAAGACTTCAGAACTTGTCTTGTTCCTGCTTTTACTAGAACTGCTTTGTGTTTCTCTCCATTTAGGTTGATGTTGGCTATGGACTTGCTGTAAACCGCCTTTACTGAGCTACATCCCTTGTGTCTCTAGTATCTCTAGGACTTTTATCATGAAAGGGTGTTAGATTTTGTTAAAAGCCCTTTCTGCATCTGACAGATGATCATCTAGTTTGGTTCCGTCTTTCAGTTTGCTTACATGGTAGATCACACTTATCAGGTTACATGTGCTACCTGCTTCCTCATGGGAGGTGATCCTTCGGATGTGTTCTTGAGTTTGATTTGCTAGTATTGTATTCAGTATTTTTGCCTGTATGTTCATAAGAGAAACTGGTCTGTAATTTTCTTTCTTTGTTTGATCTTTATGTAGGTTTGGGTATCAGGGTAACTGTGACCTTATAAAATGAATTGGAAAAATGTCCCTTTGGTTTTTATTTTGTGCGATAACTTGAGTATTGGCATTAACTCTTCTTTGAAAGTTTAGTAGACATCTGCCCCCAAAGCATCAGGCGCTGGACTTTTTTGATTGAGGAACTTTTAATGACTGCTTCTCTTTCATTATAGGGTTATAGGTCTGCTTAAATGCTTATCTGTCAAATCTGGATTTAATTTTGGTAAGTGGAATATATCAAGAAAATTATCCATTTATTTCATATTTTCCACTTTGGTAGGGTTTACATTTTAAAATATGTCCTTGTGATTCTCTGGGTTTCCTCAGTCTGTATGTCCTCTTTTCCACTTCTAATTTTGTTAATATGGATATTCACTTTCTATCTTTTAGTTAATTAGGTTTGGGGATTTGTTAGACTTATTGATTTTGTCAAAAAGTCAACTCTTTGCTTCATTGATTCTTTGTAAATATGTTTTTTGTTTCTATTTTTATTGATTTCAGTACTGAGTTTGATGATTTCTTGAAGTCTACCCCTTGTAGGTGTGATTTATTCTTTTGTCTTAGGGCTTCCAGGAGTGCTTTTAAATGCTACTACGAGATCTCTGCAATTTTCTTTATCTGGGCACTTAGTGCTATGAGCTTGCCTCTTTGAACAGCCTCCATTGTGCCACATAAGTTTGAGTATGTTGTACTGGCTGGTTTTGTGTCAACTTGACACAAGCTGGAGTTATCACAGAGAAAGGAGCTTCAGTTGGGGAAATGCCTCCATGAGATCCAGCTGTAAGGCATTTTCTCAAGTAGTGATCAAGGATGGGAGGGCCCATTGTGGGTGGTACCATCTCTGGGCTGGTAGTCTTGGGTTCTATAAAAAAATCAAGCTGAGCAAGCCAGGAGAAGCAAGCCAATAAGTCATATCCCTCCATGTCCTCTGCTCCAGCTTCCTGACCTGCTTGAATTCCGGTCCTGACTTCCTTTAGTGATGAACAGCAATGTGGAAATGTAAGCTGAATAAACCCTTTCCACCCCAGCTTGCTTCTTGATCATGATGTTTGTGTAGGAATAGAAACCCTGACTAAGACAATATGTGGTATATTTATTTTCATTCAATAAATTCTCTTTTTTATTTTTAAATAAACTATTGTTGAGCTGTGAAATGACTTTTGTGGAAGTGGGAGGTGAAAGGGGTTTTGTGTGTGTGCATGTGTGTGTGTGTGTGTGTGTGTGTGTGTGTGTATTTTGTTTTTGTTTTGTTAGCCTTGGCTGTCCTAGAATTCACTCTATAGACCAGGCTGATATACAGAGATCCACCTGCCTCTGCCTCCTGAGTACTGGGATTAAAGGAATGTGCCACCACACGTGAAATGACTTCTGGCTGGGCGTGGTGGCTCACACCTTTAATCCCAGCACTTGGGAGGCAGAGGCAGGCGAATTTCTGAGTTTGAGGCCAGCCTGGTCTACAGAGTGAGTTCCAGAACAGCCAGGGTTACACAGAGAAACCCTGTCTCGAAAAAAAAGAAGAAGAAGAAATGATTTCTGATAAAAGCCAACAGTCCTCTATCCCTAACCCCCATATCATTGATAAGGACACTGAACTCAAAAATTCTTTTATCCAATAGTGGTCCATACATTTTTCAATACCATATTTCAATATTCCAGCATATTACACATACACACACACACACACACACACACACAGGAGTTTCTATTGACTATCTATATTGGTAATGGGGAGAATTCAGTGTTCTCAGCCTCTCTCCTTTCAACCACATCCTACCAAATCAAATACCATATTCTCCCAGGACACAGAGACCATACTTTTTGGTTCAATGTTTTTGTTATAATGACTATGTAAATAATTATTCACAGTTGGATACAGTGTTGACATCCTTGGAGCCATCCCCCACCCTGCCTGGAGTTAAGGTTCCCACATGCTCATCACTGCATCAGTCTTGACTGCTGCTCTCCTTACAGCCGCCTTCCTTAGATACTGTGTTACTTTCTTGGGAACAGCTCTCTCCTGAGGGCGTCCGTGGTCTTGTTTCAGCCTGGAAAGTTCACTCATAAGACTGCCTCTGTTCCATGAGTTGCTTTGATTGCACTTCCAGATAAATTCTAAACTTGTTTGTCAGTTTGAACAGAATTTCCACTTTGTTTGTGTTGTATCCACTGCTCAATTTGGAGAAGACAGATATCTCTCAAGATGTCTCCTGGTCTGAGACCATACTGTTCTCCATTTGTATGAGTCTCCTTTGATTCTTTACAAAAAGTGCTTCACTGTTTGGGATACCCAGTTTTCATAGGTATGTTGTCAAACTTATTCCTAAGTATTTTGAAGTTTTGAGGGTGCCACTGTAAAGAAATTTTGATAAAGTTATTTTTTCCAGATTTTTGTTATTGATATATAGAAAAATTATTGACTGCAGTGTGAGACCATATAAATTCATTTGTTGGTTTTAGTGGAGTTGCTTAAATATCATTTTGAAGTTCGTATGTGATCCTGTAATTTGAGAAGAAAGATAGAATTAGTCCTTGAATTTCTCCATGCATTCACTTCTTTTCCAGTCTTACTTCATTGAGGAGAAGAAAGCTGGGCATAATACTGAAGAGATAAGATCAGTCAGCCTGCCTTATTGATGGCTTCCCCAACCACAAAGTCTAGCTATGTGATACAGGCTGGCCTCCAACTCTCCATCCTCCTGCCTCAGCCTCCCAAGTGCTGGGATCACAGGCTTGTGCCTCCGGGTCCAGCTCTGTGTGTGTCTTGATCTCAATCTTTATTAAATAAGATGCTAGCGATGGATTTTTTTTTTTTTCAGGGTAGCTTTTTCTGAGGGAATTGAGGGAGTTCATTACGAGTCCTAGCTTTCTGAAAATGTTAAATTTTCAAATCACAAGTGGATGTTGATTCTCCCTTTCTCTGAAAGGACCTGATCTCTGGGAGCAGAGAGCCTGGTTCTTGCTGTTCACAAGCGATTCTACCACTTCCAATGTTCTGATTAAAGGCACCAATGAGCTTCCCTCTCTCTCTTTGAGCCATGTGGCCAGGAATAAATCCCAGCTGATTTTATGAGCACTAGACAAATGACTGTGTCCACAGGCACGAACAGACAGTATTGAAAGGAATGCTACTAACATACAGAGGTTCTATTCAAACCCATCTCCCATCATGCCTTAACTCTACTCTCGTGTTTCACTGGGTTTGCTGAGAAAGGGTGTGTAAGCAATGACTTTTGAAACCTTTCATTTCCAAAACTGACTTTACTCTACATTGACACTGGACTGGGGTTTGTCTGGATACTAAGTTCTCGTTAGAATTTGTTTTCTTAGAATCCTGCAAAGTAAGTCATCCTGATTTCTGTCACTGTCTGCTCTTACAGTCCAGGCTTTGACCCTTTTCCAGTATTGATTCTTGGTGTAAGACTAAATTTTCTGTTAAGGTGTTTTGGAGTGTTCTCTCGATCTTTAACTAGAATACACAATTAGGTTCTTTGTTGAGAAACTGGTGTGCTGGGCACCAGAAAATATTCTAATCTAGAAATCTGGGTTCTATAAAAAGATATCTAGCAGAAAAAAAAGCAGGGGAGTTGCTAATTCCAAACCATCAGGACCCTATCTAAAAAAAATTAAGTAAATACAAACTAAAAGACATTTAGAACTGGAGCTAGTCCCACGATGCTGCCGGCAGCTCAGGGAAAGCTAGGATTGTTTGTTTCTCAGCGGGAAGGAATTTCAGGATGAGTCAGTCTAAAGCAGAGCTGGGGTTTTTAAAGCAGAGAATTTTCTTAACAAAGATTCAAACAAGGGGGTAAATGGAGGAGAAAGTTTTAGGAAGAATCCATAGCATAGGGTTTGTGAGAAAGAACTGTTCTCAAGTGCCTTTATAGTAGCTACACACAGGACTTCAGCAGCTTCTGCAGTTCCGTCTCAAAGATTGCTAAAACTTATATGAGATCCTAGGGTTGTTCCAGGGTGCACTGGACAGGCTTACAGCTGATCAAATAAAAGTATTGGCTATGAGGCTTGCACAAGGGAGTTGAGGTGGACTCTTACTGTAAATGAAATGCTGTGAGGTTTCCAGAAAATTCAGGTTTATACCCGGGAAAGGAGTTGGGGCAAACTTGTTTATATTTTTAAATGTGCATCATCTAGCATTTCAATTTAGAGTATGGATATGTATGTGTGGACTGTGGCATATATGTGTATTATACAAAGGCATGCCATGAATGTAAGTGTGTTACCTATATATACCTGTCCTATGTGCTCATGTATGTATGCTAAACATGTGTGTTTGTGTTATGCGTTCTGTGTGTTGTACATATGCATGTGTTGTACGTGCACAGGCATGAATGTTGTTTGTATGATGTGTTGAGAGAAGTCCCTGAAGAAATCTAGTCATTTCCGACATGGGAAAGAGTCCTGTTGCCCAACCAAAACCTAAGAGACCACATCCGTACCTCTCCCTCAGTTCCCATTCTGTAAACAAGACTGTCTTCCTGAAAGAGCTGGCTTTACTCCAGCTCTGAAGGTGTTGTGGGTGTGGGGAGAGTAAGATGACCTCAGGCATGGAGCTCAGGGCGCCCCAGTTTGTCACCAGCTTTGAATATTCCTCCTATTTGAAACCCAGATAGTTTTATACTTAGTAGGCCTTTCCCCTCAACATATTCCCACATGTCAATAAGCAAGACTTAGGCCTTGTGTGCTGGACACGACCGTGATCCCAGCACCCGGGAGGTAGAGACAGGAGGGTCAAGATTTCTATGTCGTCCTGTGCCAAGTAACAGGTTCAAAGTCAGCTTGATCTACATGAGACCCTGCCCCAAACAAAAAAGCAATGGGTGCAAGACCACGAGGCCTCAACTCTACACAAAGAACTACAGGCAGCCAAGGATTGAGAGCAAGAAAAACAGTCTTCCTCAGGAAGAGAACACACCAGTTGTTTTCCAAGGCCAAATGGTCAGCTCTGAAAACATACATACAGGTAATATTATATAGGCTAAGTGGGCTATATTTACATTTTTAGGAATATGTGTGTATGTGTGTGTGTGTGTGTGTGTATATATATATATATATATATATATATATATATATATATATNTATATATATATATATATATATATATATATATATATATATATTACATACATACAAAGTATATGTAACAACAATTAATGAAAAAAGAGGCCATGAATTTAAGGGTACCAAGGAGAATTATATGGAAGGGTTGAGGGAAAAAGAGAGAAGGGAGAATTTGAGCACTGACTTGCAGGGGACCTGGGTTCAATTCCCAGCACCCGCAAGGCACCTTACAACCACTTATAACTCTGGCTTCATGGAAACTAAACATCTTCGCCAGGCAGTGGTGGTGCAGGCCTGAAATCCCAGCACTCGGGAGGCAGAGGCAGGCACATCTCTGTGAGCTCAGGCCAGCTTGGTCTACAGAGTGAGTTCCAGGACAGCCAGGGCTATTATATTACACAGAGGAACTCTGCCTCAGAAAAACTAAAAAACAGAGAGCAAAATGAATAAGAGCCAATTGGTTGCATATGTGTATAACAAAGGCCTACATGCACCCGTGCTGTGGTGTGCGGTCCTCACAAAGGCAGCCAGCCCTATGGGAATGAAGTTTAGGAGGACAATGAAATCTGACCAGTGGAGGACACATGAATAACCACGAAACTCCCTTCAGGGTGACGAGAACGGGGGTATCTGTTCTGAGTCCTTATGCACTATCATCTGTACCTGGAGGTTTGGGAAAACACATCCAACTCAGTAAAAGAGAATGAACAGACTTAGTTAGCTGTTGCTTAACTGTTCACTTAAACTTTTGGAAGTCGGCTTTCTCCTCCGTGAACTGCGGTCTGATCAGATGGGCTCTCCTCCAGTTCTAGGGAGATGTCAGCTCTAAAGCTGAGACTGCACAGACACACCAATAGAACCGCCGTGCCTTGTGCACTTGAGAAGAAACATCTGTCTTTGCTCGGATGCTGGTCGTCAGTGGCTAGGTGCTCCAGGATGGACGCCAGGCAAATCTGGCATGAGTTGTCCCCATTCCCAACCCTTTTCTCTCTCCCTCCCTCCTCCATTCCTGTGGTCTGATCTTCCCCATCTGTCAGAAGTTTCTTCTTTTAAGAAAGAGAGGCCCCCAAGGAAAGGGCAAGTACTCCTAGATTGGGGAAACATTTGTATTTGAGTCAGTAAGCATGGAAAGAAGTGATTTCTTTTGTTTGTTTGTTTTTTGAGACAGGGTTTCTCTGTATAGCCCTGGCTGTCTTGGAACTCACTCTGTAGGCCAGGCTGGCCTTGAACTCAGAAATCTGCCTGCCTCTGCCTCCCAAGTGCACCACCACGCCCAGCAGAAAGATAAATTTTTAGATAAGGTCTCACTCTTTAGCCCAAGCTACCTTTTATGTAACCTAAGCTATCCTCAAGTTCATAACCATTTTCCTGCCTCAAGGCAGGAAAATTGGGATTTTCAAATGGGAGTCCCTCTACCACACCCGTCGGAGAATGGGCTTTTGAAAGTTTTCTCTTTCAGAAAAGACCCTCTTTTTCTGAAGCTAACAATGTTACTTACCACCAACGCAGGCACTGTGAAAACCACGTTTTAATCTCATTTGATCCTCACCAAGACCTTATGACGGGAGTTGCTGTTGCCCTGTTTTACTGAGGAAAAAAAAAAATAAGACCAAAACCATTGAAGATTGCACCTCCAGTATCACACTAACTGCCAGCAGGGCCTGAGCAGCTCTGACTGCCTGTGGTGGAGGTCTCAGTGTCGTTGTGGGATGTCCTATCTTCCTCTGTCCCCACTGAGAGCATTGATTAAGTTATTCAGTTTCTCCAAAGCTGTCTCCTTAAAACTCAGTAACATGAGAAGCATCTCAAGACCGGGAGCAGTACAGCAGCGGAAGAGCTGTTCAGCAGTGAGCACTGCCTGCGCCTGCAGGGGACCCAACTTCTGTCCTCAGTACCCACTTGGCAGCTAACAATCTGTTATGTCTGAATGCAGCGTCCTTTCTGGTCTCCTCAGACAGTGCATGGTACATCCATGCAGGCAAAATGACTATACACATGACAGATAGATAGATTGGTAGATAGATAGATAGATAGATAGATAGATAGATAGATAGATAGATAGATAGATAGATAGATAGATGGATAAGACTTGAGATGGGCAGGTTAGATGGTTCAGTGGGTAAAGTTTTTTTTTTTAATCACCAAGGATGATGTCACATGAGTTCTATCATGTTCTCTCATGGGACCTATTTGGTAGGAGACAACTCCTGAAAGCTGTCCTCTGGCCTCCACATAGGTGCCATATTACATGTACACTCACACACACACACACACACACACCACTCAGAGAACTTGCTCTCCCTCCTACCACCAGAAAGTGGAATCAAATTTCCTATCAGGTTCTGGAAGACAGGAGTGGCCCTGGTTCTGTTGCCACACCCCCAGGGCACTTGACACTTCTAGGAGGTTCCAGGAATCAGGAAGTATGAAATAGAAACTCAGACACAGTCTCCACCTGGGGCCCTCCTCCACACCCTGCAAGGGGAGGGGTCACAAGGAGAGAGGGGAAGAGGGACTATGGAGAGGAAGAACAGGAAACAGGGGGGTTGGGGGGACAGAGTACACGCCAAGGGCATCCGCTGAAGCCAAGTGCCTTAGTGACCTAACACGTCAGACTTGGCCGCTTGTCCAAATATATCAATTAAAAGAGTCATACTAGGTGCTGGACAGATGGCTCAGAGGTTGAGGGTATTGACTGCTCTTCCAGAGGATCCCATCGCCCACAGGACAGCTTGCAACTGTCTGTAACTACAAGATCTGAGACCTCCACGTAGACATGCAGGCAAGCGAAATACCAATGCACATAAGACAGAAATATTTTTAAAGAGCCATACTAATAGCACAAAACCTATGTATTCAGTGTAGCTATACTAGAAAGAAAAAGAGACACAGAGATGGCCACTCCCCATCCATCATGGTTCTGAAATAAGGTTTCAGTAGAAGAGATAGTCATAACTTAGCCAATGTTTGGGTCTGCCTACCATGGTCTCAATCCAGTCTCTACTACAAGGTGAACTGATACATTTAAATTTCTTCTCTTTTGGATTCCAAGATGTCAGCTTTTTTCTCTTCCCAGCATAGATTTCCAAGGAAACGCCAATCTCTTGAGAGCCCTCGTTTGAATAGTCTGTAAGGGGACATCCAGTAATGTCCCTGGAATGCCCTGGTTTCTGCCAAGCAGACCAGTTATAAGACCACTGAGGAAGCTGCCTATGCCTCATACACACACAGTTCTTTGTTTCTCTCTTCCTTTCTTTCTTCCTTCCTTCCTTCCTTTCTTTCTTTCTTTCTTTCTTTCTTTCTTTCTTTCTTTCTTTCTTTCTTCCTTTCTTTATTTTTGAGACAGGGCCCATCTATGTAGCTGTCACTGTCCTGGAACTCACTGTGTGTAGGTCTGGAGTTTCCACCTGCCTCTGCCTCCCAAGTACTTTTTTTTTAAATTAATTTATTTATTATATGCAAGTACACTGTAGCTGTCTTCAGACACCCCAGAAGAGCGCATCAGATCTCATTATGGATGGTTGTGAGCCACCATATGGTTGCTGGGATTTGAACTCAGGACCTCTGGAAGAGCAGTTGGTGCTCTTAACAGCTGAGCCATCTCTCCAGTCCAGTACTTCTATTATTATTATTATTATTATTATTATTATTATTATTATTAGATATTTTCTTCATTTACATTTCAAATGCTACCTCCTGAGTACCTTTTTTTTTCTTTTTTCTTTTTTCTTTTTCTTTTTGGTTTTTCCAGACAGGGTTTCTCTGTGTAGCCTTGGCTGTCCTGGAACTCACTCTGTAGACCAGGCTGGCCTCGAACTCAGAAATCCACCTGCCTCTGCCTCCTGAGTGCTGGGATTAAAGGCGTGTGCCACCACGCCCGGCTTCCTGAGTACTTCATAAGGAAATAAACTAAGAAGATAATACTTTGTAGCCTGGCTTCTCTCTCTCTCTCTCTCTCTTTTGTTTTACTCTTTTTACTAATTAACACATATGTGTGATTATGTAAATGCATGCCAGATGTGTTCAAGTGCCTAAGGAAAACAGAAGAGGGCACTAGATCCCCAGAGCTGAAGTTGCAGAAGGTTGTCAGACAGGCATGACTGTCTGCCATAGATGCTGGGAGCTTGGGTCCTCTGCAATAACAGCAAGTGCTCTTAACCTCTGAGCCATCTCTCCCACCCCTGGTTGGTTGGTTGGTTTTGTTTTTTGTTTTTTTGGGTTTTTTTCAGCACAGTCTATTTTGTTGTAATGTCCTGATACTCCTTAGAAATTTTGCTATATCAAAATTGTCTTTAAAAAGAGAGAAAGATCTATAGTCCACACAGCTCAAGTTCATAACCACATTGGTCATACTCTAAGAACGTTCTCAGTCATAATTTTTTACATAGTTAAGGGTACAATATACTCTAAATATTACTAAGAGAATCAATACTTGTCTAGGTCTAATTTTTGTCCAAAAGAATAGTTTTATGTCTTTTTTTTTTCAGTGCTGATGGAACTCAAGGCTTCACTCGTGTTAGATATACTTTCCATGGCTAAGCTCCAGCCCCCACCCACCCACCCACCCACGAAGGCTTTCTAAGGCCATTTCTGATGTGTAAAGGCTCTGGATATATCTTTTTGTTTTGCTTTTCATTTCTGATACAGGGTTTCTCTGTGTAGGCAGGCCTCGAACTCAGAGATCCGTCTGCCTTTGCCTCCCCAGTGCTGGCAGTAAAGTTGTGTGCCACCACCGACAGTCTTGATAGATCTTTATTTACTACCTTTGGCTAGCAGTGATGTGAAGGGTGGGTTTTGAGACAGCATCTCAAGTAGCCCAGGCTGGCCTCAAACTGACTCTGTGGTGAACCTAATCCTCTGCCGCCACCTCCCAGTGCTGAGACTACAGGTGTGTGCTACCCTGCATCCTTATGTCTTGGGTTTGTTTGAGACAAGGCCTTATGTGGCACAAGCTGGCCTACAGTTTGGAACCTTCTTGCTTTAGCCTCCTAAGTGCCTGGACGGCAGTGTCTGGCTCCCTCTCTCTTTCAGTACCCATCCTGAAGAAGAATGGCTATTCCAAGAGGATGAGACTTTTACTACTGACATCCCCGGACACCAATTCTCTATTTTAACCTTGTTTCAATTAACGGTAGTCTTTAAACTGGCCATGGTGGGGTGTGCCTGTTTTCCCCCAGCTTGGGAGGTGAGGGCAAAAGGACCAGAAGTTTAAGACCATTCTTAGTCGCACAGAGAGTTTGAGGCCATTCTAGGCTGCATGCTATCTGTCTCAAAATAATATAATAAAACAAAATGAAGCAAAGTAATCTATAAAGTGTTCCTTACATGGAAGCTCCCTGCGGGAACATATGTTAGATGAGTTAAATGGCAAGTGGCCTACCCAACTACCAGAACACTTCATTGCTACAAAGGAGGCTGTAGACAAATGTTTATTAAGATGAAGACTTCAAGCTGGATGGTCATGGCACACACCTTTAATCCCAGCACTCAGGAGGCAGAGGCAGGCAGATCTACAAGGCCAGCCTGGTCTACAGAGTGAGTTCCAGGACAGCCAGAGCTACACAGAGAAAAGCTGTCTGGAAAAAAAAAAAGAGTTGAAGACTTTGTGAAGAACAGACATGTAATTCTGAGTGCCAGGGCTACAGGCATGTGCCACTATGTGTTGTTTATGTGATACTATGCATGAAACTGAAGGCTTCGCTCCTGTTAGACTCATACTCTACCCACTGAGCAACCGTCTAGATTGTTTCATCAGGATACATAGAAGTGGAATCCGGATGAAAAGGTATAAAATTTGGGTTGAGACCATGTCATGGCTGAGCGTGGTTGTCAACTTGACTATGTCTGGAATAAAATCAAAGCAGCCAAGCACACCTGTGAGGAATTCTTTTGATTGAATCATTTGAGGTGGGAAAACTCACCCTAAATCTGAGTCACATTTTCCGGTGGCAACCCACATAAAAGCACATGGAAGAGGCCACTTGGAAGTTCGTCTTCCCTGTTGCTGAGGCATTCCTTTGCTGGTGTTAGTATCTAGGTCTTTGGGATTCCAGTGTAGACTGTAGAGCAGCAGCTCTCTAGGACCTCCCTAGGACTCCTGCACCAGACTGGGACTGCGAAGACATCCAGTCTCTTGGCCTTTCTGTCAGGAGACACCCTATAAGCTACTCTAATAAATCTAAAATGTAGCTATATAACAGTGTGTGTGTGTGTGTGTGTGTGTGTGTGTGTGTGTGTGTGTACACCATTCAAAGAATCCATTCAAACACCAATCTCAGTCAAATAGAGATATTTACTGAATGCCACACCCCAAGGCCACGTTCCAGGCTCAGGAACTGAATTATGACATTGAGTTAAGGTTCCTGTAGGGTTTTTAAACATAAAATCCACAAACATCTTTGCCAAGTTATTCCACCAGTCGGGATTTATGAGTAGGTGATTTCCTTAGGAACATGTCTTTGTTGTACACTTACCCTGCTCCCTTTGGTTGGGGTATTCAACTGTAGCAGGGGACTTGCCTGGTCTAACGCTCATGTCTTAACTTACCAACCAGGATGTCAGTTACTCACATACATGTCTCTTTCTGCCAAGTGGGATGTCAGTTCCCAGAGAGGTCTTGGGAACTTGAACTTTACTTGACCCCTACTCAAAATGGATGTCTTACTTCAAAACGTTTCTTATATTGGTGCAGGTGTCTCTCTTATGTTGGGGTCCATCCCAGAGGCAGTTCACAAAATCAAATACCAAAGAAACTTATACACTGGTGTAGAACGTGCTGTTGGGTGGTGGTTCAGGTCCAGGCTTATTGTAGATAACTATACAAAGCGGTCCTACTGACTTTTATCGTAATTGGTCTCCAAGGGCGCAGAGCATAACAGACTATGTAATAATCGACTTGGAATCAACCTAGACATGAGAAAGTTTTCTAGTAACAGAAGAAACAACATATGAGAAAGTTTCCTTACTAGCAGCACAAAGTGGCAGGCTAGTCAAGTAATAATTACCTAGGCCTTAACATTCCATCGTGTGTGTGTGTGTGTGTGTGTGTGTGTGTGTGTGTGTTCTAAACACCTTGTGTCTGTGAAGCATATTACTAAACTCATTTGCCAGGTGTTTGGCCTTCTCTATTTTCCTGGCTCTGATGCTGGGGATACAGAAGTGACCCCAACCCTGTCCTTTCTCAGGTACACACAGTGTTGACAGCAAGAACTAAGCATAACTGTCATGTCAGGGAGTGCTATGCAGCTGAGGACAAACTCGAACTCCTCATGCTCCTGCTTCCACCTCCTAGATACTGGGCCTATAAATGTTTCTCACTCTGCCTGGTTTATACAGTGCTGAGATTTGAACTCAGGGCTTTGTGCGCACTAGGCTACCACTTGACCAGTTGAGCCACATCC
>NC_034594.1:52759941-52766456 GCF_900095145.1 Mus pahari
GGACTGAACCCCAACTCCTCCTCTGCTAACCCACCTGGACAACCTCCAGTGAGCCAAGCCAAGGAGCCTCTGTCCTGCCTCTGAAAATGTGTCCGAGGTATTCCAAAGAGGACGATGACCCTACATCTAATGGTTTGTATATGCTTGGCCCAGGGAGTGGCACTATTAGAAGGTGTGGCCTTGTTGGAGCAGGTGTGTCTCAGTGGGTGTGAACTTTAAGACCCTCATCCTAGCTGTCTGGAAGTCAGTATTCTGCTAGCAGCCTTCAGATGAAGATATAGAACTCTCAGCTCCTCCTGCACCATGCCTGCCTGGACACTGCTATGTTCCCATCTTGATGATAATGGACTGAACGTGTAAGCCAGCCCCAATTAAATGTCGTCCTTATAAGAGTTGCCTTGGTCATGGTGTCTGTTCTCAGCAGTAAAACCCTAGCCAACAAAGGATCCATGAGGTCTATCACTTACAGTCATCCCTGGACTCGTTCCATCTCTGAAGTTCTCACCCCATCCATATGCCTCTCTCTAGTCTCAACCTGGTCCAAGCCCACACTGAGCTCTCCCTACCTCCAACCCTCACCAGGTCCCTCACCTTACTCCCCCACCCCCAGCCTCCCCTATTACTGGCACTTAACTTTCCCTGACCTTGCCTTATGCCAAGCTCTCACCCCAGCCCTGTAGCCACCCCCAGACTTACTCCAACCTTGGTCCCTGATCCCAGGCACAGTCCCATCTGGAAGCTCAACCTCAGGCCATCCTAGTCTCTCCCCACCCGACACGAGCCAGTACCTTCTTCTGCTTTACACTAGTAAGAGGTTCTGTTTCTGCCGTTGGCAATCAAGGAGCCCAGGTATCTTCAACACTCCCTGCAGCCCTTCCACACAGCTAACAAATGGAATGTAGCTGACCACAGAGGACCACAAGGAGAAGTGGAGGGTGGTGACCAGGAAGGGTGAAAGGAAGGCAGAAACTGGCACCCTTTAATGACATCTGCTCATTCTGTAAGTATTTCCTGAGCACTTCATGGGCTCCAGGCAGTACATCCAATACCAGGATGGAAAGCAGACTAGACAGGTTTCTGCCTTTGTCCAGAGAAAACAGATGGATAACTACAATTTTTTTAAAGATTTATTTATTTTATGTATGTGAGTACACTGTAGCTGTCTTCAGACACACCAGAAGAGGGCATCAGAGCCCACTGCAGATGGTTGTGAGCCACCATGTGGCTGCTGGGGATTGAACTCAGCACCTCTGTAAGAGCAGACAATGCCTCTAATCTCTGAGTCATCTCTCCAGCCCTTTGAAAAAATATTTTTAGATTTGTAAATTATATGTGTATAGTTAGGGTTAGGGTTTGCTTATATGTGTATGGTTAGGGTTAGCTTTGCTTGAACATATGTCTACATATTGTGTGCATGTCTGCAGAAGTCAGAAGAGGGCACTAGGTCCCCTGGAACCTAAGTTACAGATTATTGTGATTCACCAGGTGGGTGCTGGAAATCAAACCAGGGTCCTCTGAAAGAGCAGTAAGTTATCTTTTTTTTTTTTTAAAGATTTATTTATTTATTATATGTAAGTACACTCGTTATGGGTGGTTGTGAGCCACCATGTGGTTGCTGGGATTTGAACTCCGGACCTTCGGAAGAGCAGTCGGGTGCTCTTACCCACTGAGCCATCTCACCAGCCCACAGTAAGTTATCTTAACCACCAAGCATTCTCTCCATTCCCGAACGTAATTCCCCAAAGTCATTGGGGGTGGGGGGAGGTAGAAAGTAACTTAATACAATGTAAAGGAGACAAGCCAGGGCCCCCCAGGGGGACAATGGTTATACATCAAGATAAGGCACATATGAGGAACAAAGGGGACCTCTTGACCAGTGAGAGACAACGGTGAGCATGGGATGAGAGCCTGCTGAGGCTGTGCCTTCGGAGATTGTTCCAGTAAAGCCACTAGCCCACACCCAGTTAATGAGGAGAGAGAGCTACCCCTGTTCTGCTGCAGGAACACCAGCTACTCCATACACACCTTTTATTTTGGCACACCCATGGACGGACATGAGACAGAAGCTGTATTGGAAACATCTGCCTGAGCAGATGATTGACAGCATACTTGGGTTTATATAGTTGCCATTGCTCCATATCAAACTGGAAGTGCCAAGAGGGCAAAAGTTACAGCTGCTGGTCTTGCTTCATCCTTGGCCCAGCTGGCACCCAACACACACACATCACCCTCCGTGACACTGGTCACGGGGTAAAGGGGATTCTCATGCGCTAGGCCTGGCTTCCCAAATAACCTGTGTCCACTCATGAGACCTAAAGGGAAGAAACTCTTCAGCTCCATCACAAGGCTGCCTGGTGGCTTGATGCTTCCATAGCACTTGACCGATGTCCTCAACGGGCATTGCAACATTCCTCAACATGGGAAAACAGTCTTATGAACTCTGATCACAGGACAGAAAGCTCTGAGACAGCCTGCTGGAGAGTGCTGAGCAGTTCAGCCAGCGAGGGCTAAGGTTAGATGTTAGGTCTTTGTTCTAATGGTGGGTCAGGCTACAGGTGTGGCCGTGATAGTTACCCAGATCACAAGTCAAGGATGTATAAGTTCAATAGAAATGGTGAAGTAGCCGTGCGTGGTGGAGCACGCCTTTAATCCCAGCACTTGGGAGGCAGAGGCAGGTGGATTTCTGAGTTCAAGGCCAGCCTAGTCTACAAAGTGAGTTCCAGGACAGCCAGGACTATACAGAGAAACCCTGTCTTGAAAAACCAAAAAAAAAAAAAAGAAAGAAAGAAAGAAAGAGAAAAGAAAAGAAAAGAAAAGAAAAGAAAAGAAAAGAAAAGAAAAGAAAAGAAAAGAAAAGGTGAAGTGTTATTCCTCATGGAAGTCCTTGGAGGGCTATCAGCACCTCCTCAGAAAGCAGGTGTGGTGGGCCCTAGAGACAGTAGTTACTAACTTCTCCTGATCTTGTCTCCTCCCTCCCCAAAGCAGATAGTATCTGTCCATAGCCATAGTATACACACACACACACACACACACACACACACACACTACATACATACATACAGACAGACAGACAGACAGACACAGTACATACAGTCACACACATATACTACACATACATACATACACACCATGCACACAGATACAGCACACATAAATAAGTACACTAGCCATACACACATACTCACACTACCCATACACTCACACACACCACACACATCATATATATATATACCATACTCACCACATACACACATATACCACACATACATACATATACACACACAACACACACATACACCACACCATACATACATACATACATACACACATACACTACACATACAGGCACACACACATACACACAGCACACATACACAGCCCACACATACACCACGCATACATACACATACACCACACATATACACACACAGCACACACACATACACACAACACACAACACCCACACACTCACACAGCACATTGGCACAATAGTTATCCTTCTCTTTGAGAGCAAGCGATCACTTTCCAGTAATTCTCAGAGGTTTAATAAAAAGACGTATGAAAGGCAACACTACGGTGGGTCAAAACCTCCTTGCGAACCAGGCCATGGTTAGCAAGAATCTTGAGGAATTCATGGCGAAAATTTTGGCCAACAAAGGCATAGATGACAGGGTTAAGACAACTGTGAGAAAAGCCCAGGATCTCAGTAATATACAGGGCCTGGTCAATGTCGTTGCGGCGTTCGCAGGTATCTTCAATCAAGTGGGCTCCTAAGAGAGTGTCTGAGAGCAGAACCAGATTGTAGGGCAGACAACAGAGCAAGAAGACCAACACAACAGCAAAGATCACCCACATGGCCTGGTGCTTCTGCCTCATGTGGGTCTTAAAGAGCGTGCGCAGTGTGAGCCCATAGCAGACCAGCATGATGAGCAGCGGCAGGAGGAAGCCAAATATGTGGGACAGACCCCGCAACGTCATCCGAAAATCTGTTGTGGCTTCACCCAGGACCTCATAGCAGACTGTAACAGAACGGAATGGTTTATATGCCTGGCGGAAGATGGCAAAAGGCAGAGACAGAATCAAAGATAGACCCCAGATGCCCACGCATACGAATTTGACCAAGAAGCGCTTTCGGGCCAGCGTGCGGGTGGCATGGACGATGGCCAGGTATCGGTCCACACTGATGCAGGCCAGCAGCAGGATACCACTGAAGAAGTTGACTTCCTTCAGGAGTGAGACCATCTTGCACAGGGGTGTGCCAAAAATCCAACCCTTCAATTTGGAGACAGCCCAGAAGGGCAGGGTCAATGAAAAGAGTAGGTCGGCGATGGCTAGGTTCAGCACGTAGACATCCATGACGGATCGGGTCTTTCGCCTGTATAAGATAACCAGCATCACCAGCGAGTTTCCCAGCAAACTCAGAAGGGACACCAGTGCATAAAAGGCAACTAAAGCCTGATTGTTGGTTATTGGAACTCTCTTACAGGGGCTGAAATAATCTCCAGTGGGCAGCACTCCCGTGATATTTCCAAATTCTTTCTCAAAGTCACCCTCGGGATTAGTCCAGATGAAATATTCAGCCTCGGCCATTGTTTGATCTAGGTGAAAGGTAAGAAGGAGAGAGATAGGATTTAGTAACCAAATTCAAGTGTCGTGAATGTTGTGGGGGTAGTACTGGCTTCTCTGTTGCCTTGACAACCAAAGTTCATCCCCCTTTGCCTTCAACTTGAACTTTGGTAGGAGTTAACCTCCTAATGCTGTCAAAGTCCTTGGACAGTCAGTCTGAGTACAGAATAAAACCCATGGGAGATACCTTCGCCTTCAGTTGGCTCTACAGTTCTCAACTCTATGCCCAGTTCTTCCTTGTCTCCTCTTAACCATCTTGGTCCTCAGCCACGCCCCTGGATTCAGATGCAGTCACCAGGTTGTTCTTATACTCAGGGAAGAGCCAGCACACAGCAAAATGGGAGGAGGTGAGGTGAATCTGAGAGTCCCCTCCAACCTTATGTCTTATATATGCCCCCTCGTTATTGTTTGTCACGTTTGTAAAGACTTATTATTTTTCATTGCTTTTATTAATGTATTTGTGCATATGGACTTCTCTGTATGTCTATATGTAGAGGTCAGAAGAAGGCACCCAATCCCTTGGAACTGGAGCTACCAGGAGTAGCGAGCTACTCAAAGTGGGTGCTAGGAACCAAACCCTCACGAGCACTCCATGCTCCTAACCACTGAGCTTTCTCCCAGCCCCTTGTTTGCCTTTCTTAAAATCTACCTGGAGAAAGAGGTGATAACTTCAGACTACATTAAACTGGACTCTGCAGAAGGAAAGAGCGACCTCACGCAGGTTATTCTCTGACCTCCACACCTAAGGTCACACACACATTAAGTGTGAAATAGAAAAAATTTTAAATGCATGTCAAGGGTTGGTGAGATACCTCAGCAGATAAAAGAGCTTTCCACACAAGCCTGACACCTTGAGTTTGCTCCCAGTATCCATGATGGAAGAAGGAAACCAGCTCCTTAAAATCATCCTCTGGCCTCTATATATAATCCTGCACACACACACACACACACACACACACACACACACACACACACACCTCTACCCAACACCGGGGTTCTGCAATCTGGAAGTATTTAGAAGTTAACCAAGTTTAAGAAGAGCATACTGTTACCTAATGCCCACTCTCAATGACTACCTTACCTGGGGCCTTTAATCCCCAAAGATTTCCATTTATCAACTGTAAATTGTGGGAAGACAGAGAGCTCTCCCGGGATTCCAGGCCTTGGATTCTATGGCAAGGGCAACCACAACCCTGCCCCTTGGGATGCTCTCTCAGTGCCAGAGTTTGCATCTTCACAGAAGATGAAGGTTAGAGAGAAGCAATCAACACTGAACCAGGAAACTGTTCATCTCAGCCACAAAATAGGAGAGCGATAAAAAGCAATGGCTGGGGGGTGGGGGGTGGGGGGCTGTGACTGCAAGCACCTAGGAAGTCAGAGTTGAGTACCTTCTCACTGTGAGGAGACAAGGAACCGTGTATCAGAAATCCCCGAGTCCCACAGAAACCAGTGTGTTTTCTAAAATAAAGGTGAACTAAGCCTTTCTACCCCAGCAAGTGGACTGACACACAGCTAACACAGGCTTCCTACCTGGGGATGTTCCTTATGGGCGGGAGGAGCCTGCAGCTCAGGGAGCAGAGTGATCGAACAACTGAAGGAACTAGATGAATAAAAGAAAAAGAGGGAGAACCCACACCTCCCCTTAGAGCCCCGCCCACGTCTGCCTTTGGGTACAGATGGAGTCATGGGACCGGCAGCGTCAGAGATTCTGAGAGTTCTGTAGGCATACCAGGGTGATGCTGAAGTTAAGGGTGTTCTCTCTAATTCCTTCCCCCCATAGATGATCACTTCTACCATCTTCAGTTTCTTGAATTTACCCGCACGTGCTATCCCTAAGTTTCCTTTTTTTTTTTTTTTTAAAAGATTTATTTATTTATTATATGTAAGTA
>NC_034594.1:52766486-52768942 GCF_900095145.1 Mus pahari
GAAGAGCAGTCGGGTGCTCTTACCCACTGAGCCATCTCACCAGCCCCCTAAGTTTCCTAATAGAGTACCTTGAAAGGGTTCTAACTTCCCAAGAGGAATAAGAAAGGGGGGGCAGTATAGTTTCTATAACAGAAGTTTCAGAAGTCCACATTGGGAAAGACTTAGGGAGTCTAATGGAGAACTTAGGGGAAAGCTGGTGGTAGAGTCCACACTTAAGCTGTGTTTGGACAGCACGCAGACATTTATGTTGCTGCTGGAATAGAACCCAGGACCCAGTGCATGCTGGGACAAGTATCCTACTGCTGAGCTACATCTGCAACCCCAATGCTTGCTGGTTTGTTTTGTTTTGTTTTGTTTTGAGACAGAATCTCTCATAACCCATGCTGGTCTTAAGTCCATAAACCTTCATCTCTCTCCCAAATATTGGCATTCCAAGTATACATCACTATGCCCAGCTATCAGCACGCCATTTTCACTTATATTATAGGCATCTTTAGGGTCATGTGGTAGAGATTTTGGAAGGAAAACCTCTCCTTTATACTCCCTTTTACACACCACTTCAGATTGTTGCTTGCTTAGAGAAGAGCTGAGGTTTGGGGCATGGTCACTCCTTCCTTGGAGTCTATCAGAAGACCATGAGGGCTGGAAAACCAGTGAAGGACCATCTGGGGGTGATGTCATTGTTGCTCCCTGTTTGGTACTAGAGGGCAGCTTCTTTGGGAAGCTGCCTGAGAAGTCCCTGAGCAGCTCACAGCTAACCCCTGACTTTATTCCTGGGGCTCAGCGGACTGGTTAGCTTGGACTATCAACTAAACACAACCTAGAGTCATCTGAGGAGGGAATCCCAATTCAGGGATTTCCCAGATCAGACTGGCCTGTGGGCATATCTGTGAAAGATTGACGTAGGAGGGCCCAGCCCACTGTGGGAGGCACCATCCCCAAGCAGGTAGCCCTGGTCTGCATAAGAAAACTAGGTAGGGATGGAAAAATGGCTGACTGGTTAAGAACGCAGGCTGTGGGGTGGAGAGATGGCTCAGCAGTTAAGAGCACTGACTGCTCTTCCAGAGGTCTTGAGTTCAATTCCCAGCAGCCACATGGTGGCTCACAACCATCTGTAATGGGATCTGATGCCCTCTTCTGGTGTGTCTGAAGGCAGCGACAGTGTACACATAAACATTAAACAAACAAATGAAAGAATATGGCCTGCTCTTCTGGAGGACTCAAGGTTGATCCCCTAACATCTACAGGGTAGCTCCAAACGGTCTCAGGGGAATCTGATGCCCTCTTCTGGCCTCTGAGGGCACTACATGCACATGGTGCTCAGATGTACATGCGGGCACACCCACGAACACAAAATTGCCTGCCTATTCTGTGTGTGTCAAGATGAACTTTTCCTGCAAGTGGTTTACAAAGAATTGCTTTTAAAATGTAATATTTTCATGCTTAGTCCCTGTTATAATTTTATGCTTATAATTCCCACAGCAAAAATGTGCTCTATTATCTTGTGTACATTTCAATACGGTAATCCTTCTTTTCCGAATAAAATTGAAACCTTCAGTGTCCACAAACTAAAAACAATTTTAATGAAAGCCAGCTAGCCATGACCCTGTGAGTGAGCCAACAAGAAGTGTTCTTCTGTAGTTTCTGCTTCAAACTCCTGCCCTGAATTCCCTCAGGGTTGGACTGGGACCTGTACAGCAAAATAAATCCTTTCCTCCCCTAGGTTGCTTTTAGTCACAATCTTTTCTCAAAGAAAAGCAAGAGGTTTAGCGGAAGCTCTCCTAACCCTTTTCCCATTATACTGTGAGTTCCACTGTGCTGTGATAATGTGTATAGGGGAGGCTCCTGCTTTGCACTGTCTGCAGCTAGAGAGCAAAGGGTCCTCTTTCCAATTCGCCTTTGGATCTGTCCTCTGCCAGGAAACACAGCATGTGACTGCCCAGGGTTGTCAACGAAATGGTGTTTCTCACGAAACTCATGGAGTACACCGCACCCCTCTAAAAGGACCTGAGACATCCGGCCACATCACTCACACCTAAGATATGATACGTCTGAGAGCTTCACTTCCGTGCAGCTGGGCTGGTCTTCTGGCTGCCATTGCTCCTGCCTAGGAAGCAGATCTGGGCTGCCAGTGCCAATCTGTGAAAGTTTAAATACTGCCCCTCCCACAAATGCCAACTTTTCATACTACTGTTGCCTGCCCTTGTGACACTGGCAAATGTGGTGGCCTCCTTCAGAATGCTCTTTGCATTTATAAATAGTGGCAAAGGGACTGGGGCCCTTCCTGGGTTGGTACAGTGTTGCCAAACCTTTAGGAAGGCCTGGGTTCTATACCTAGCATTGCATAAAACTCGGCACGGAGCCGGGCGTGGTGGCGCACGCCTTTAATCCCAGCACTCAGGAGGCAGAGGCAGGCGGATTTCTGAGTTCAAGGCCAGCCTGGTCTACAGAGTGAG
>NC_034594.1:52770627-52773477 GCF_900095145.1 Mus pahari
TCGGGAGGCAGAGGCAGGTGGATTTCTGAGTTCGAGGCCAGCCTGGTCTACAGAGTGAGTTCCAGGACAGCCAGAGCTACACAGAGAAACCCTGTCTCGGAAAAAAAAAAAATTAAACTAGACAAAATCTACCAGCTTCAAGTTCTTTGAATATAGTTATCACTTGCTTTTCCTAAGCCCTCTGCCGAGCCAGTTCACAACTTTTGTGAATTTTTATGAATCTTGGAGCAATTGGGAAGGGCTGGATCGGCCCTGCAGCCCAGGAGCAAAAGGGAAACAGCCCCTCTAGATGAGCGTGGTAGAGACAGCAGCCTTTTCAGAAAGATGGAGTTGGAGGATGAAGGTTAGAAGCATCTCTCAACTCCAGGTCTGGTAAAGCATGTCGCTGGAGGAAGGGAAAGGCACAAAGATAGAGCGAGACATAAAGCGCTCCCAGTTGAAAGGGCAGGCCAGCCCCTCAATGCATCTTCCGCTCTCCTTTTCCCACCCACAACCACTCCCGAGCACACCAGGCCCAGTGTTCCCAACAGGGATGAACACTCAGTGCCATAGAGATGACTGTGACAGATGCCGCCTGGATGCCAGGCAACCGACGATGTGTGGGAGTCTCCATGATATCATCCTTAACACTGTCTTAAACTCAATGATTTGTCTGCCAGGTGGACAGCCACACAGTAGGGTTCTGTGTAGTCTTTCATGCACACGTGCACACATTTAACACATACACATCTGTTTACATCCTTCTAGAAGAATCCACTTCGATCTGGAGGGCAAAGGGGAAGCGGGTTTTTCCCGTCTCCCTGTGACATCCCCGTGGTCACAGCAACAAGGGGAGAGGGCAAGTCCGTGACCTGTGATGAGTCAATCAAAGCAAAAGTCAGATGTTTGCTCAGTGTGAAGCATGTTATGTCATCTTGTGGTAACTGATGGACATTTTTGTTACCACAAATGACAATATTGTCTGGGAACCCAAACAAACATATCCAGAAGGAAGAAGATCTGAGAAAATAATCAGGAATTGGAGCCAGGGTTCTGTGCAAACCTTGCCCAGGGCCGCCTTCTCTCTGTGCTTTCCTGTTACAGGAGCCTGTGAATTCCTTATGCAGTTCAAACCAGTTCAGGAGCTAGAGAGAGCTCAGCTGGTAAAAAAAAAAAAAAAAAAATCTTCCCTACACATGCAAGGATCTGAATTCAATACCCAGAACACCACACACACACACACACACACACACACACACTCACACACACACACTCACACACAGATGCATACACACACTCATACACTCCCACACATGCATGCATACACGCTCATATACAGGTGTACATACACAGTCACACACACATGCATACACACACATACATGCGTATATACACAGTCACACACACATAGTCAAAAATATATACACATATACATACACATATGCATACACACACACACACACACCCCGAGCATGATGATTTACACTTTCACTTGTAATCCAGCACTTGGGAAGGCAGAGACAGGCAGGTCCCTGGGGCTCAACAGCCAGCACAGGCCAGTGTGAAACTCTATGCCAAGAAAGATAGGCAGCTCCTGGGGTTGTATACAGAGACAGACAGACAGACAGACAGACAGACACAGAGAGATAGAGAGAGAAAGAGGGAGGGAAGGAGAGAGAGACAGAGAACCAGTTCAAGTTGAATTTTCTGTTATGTGCAGCTAAAATCATGCCCCAGTAGAATGGATGTTTGGAAAAGCAAAAGCTTATCTAAGTAAAGGATCCCAGTCTAGACTATGATGAGAGGCAGGGCAGAACCATAAAGAGGCACAGCCTGACCACCAGCAGACTCTGGTGGAGACAGAGAAGCACATCGGAAAATGGCACTGAGCACCAATGTGGGAGACGGGCCCAGAAACCCGTGCTCTGGAGCGGGGTGAACCAGTGCTCACGCTGGCTCTATGTTATCAGTGTCTGAGCTTTGAAAGGTTGCCGAGATTTATCTGATGGCATGTAGATGAGATGCTTGTCTCCTGGGGTGGTTTGAATGGCAGCGGCCCCCGTGGGCTTAGTCTGCAGTTGGTAGAACTGTGTGGGGAGGATTTGGAGGTGCTGGGAAGGATAGGGCAGCGAGACCTTGTTGGCCCCGTGTCTCTGTGCTTCATGGTAGTGTCTGAAGATGTGAGTTCTCAGCTACTGCTCTAGTAGCCACGCCTGTCTGCCGCTGTCATGCTCTGGCTCCTGGCCAAGATGGTCAAGGATTCTAACCCTCTGAAACCATAAGCATTAATTTAGGTGTGTCGGTGTTTTGCCTGTATGTACATCTGTATGAGCGTGCCAGATCCCCTGGAACTATAGGTACCAACGGTTGTGACCTGCCATGCAGTTGCTGGCCATTGAACCTGGGTCCTCTGGAAAAGTAGCCAGTGTTCTTAACCACTGAGCCACCATCACGTTCCCTAAATGTTTCCTTTATAAGTTGACTTGGTAGGGGCCTGTTATCACATAGAAAAGTAACTAAGTTGCTGCCAATGGAGTGACAATGTGACAATGTTGATACTGGGTAGGAGGACAGGCATCAAACCTAACTCCCAGGTGCTAATCCTAGCTCTGTCCCTTGGGCCATTTGATCTAGGCCTCAGTTTTCTCTCATGTGTAAAATTGCAATAAAAGTAGCAATGTCTGCTAGCCATGGTGATGCATACAGTTAGCCCTATCACTTAGGAAACCGGGAAGAGCCAGCTGGGGCTACATAGTAAGACACTGTCTCAAAGAAAGGGGAAGGAGAGAGAGAAAGAGAGGGAAAGGAAAGGGGAGAGGGAGAGGGAGAGGGAGGGGGAGAGAGAGAAAGATTTGTGCTCTTGGCATTATT
>NC_034594.1:52774312-52786493 GCF_900095145.1 Mus pahari
CTGACCGCTCTTCCGAAGGTCCGGAGTTCAAATCCCAGCAACCACATGGTGGCTCACAACCATCCTTAACAAGATCTGACTCCCTCTTCTCGAGTGTCTGAAGACAGATACAGTGTACTTACATATAATAAATAAATAAATAAATAAATAAATAAATAAATAAATAAATAAATAAAAAGATTAAAAAAAAAAAAGCACTGGCTGCTACTCTGGAGGACCTGGGTTCAATTCCCAGCACCCATATGATGGCTCACAGCCTTCTGTACATCCAGTTCCAGGGACTATGACACCCTTTTCTGGACTCCTCAGGCACCAAGCATGTATATACTGCACAGACATGCATGCAGGCAGAACACCCATATGCATAAAATTTTAAAATAAAAAGTATCTAAAAAATAATTTTTTTTTTTTCGAGACAGGGTTTCTCTGTGTAGTCCTGGCACTCACTCTGTAGACCAGGCTGGCCTCGAACTCAGAAATCGCCTGCCTCTGCCTCCCAGGTGCTGGGATTAAAGGCGTGCGCCACCACGCCCGGCTAAAAAAATACATTTTTTAAAAAGCCAGATGTGGAGAAAAAAAAGCCAGATGTTGTAGCACATACTTTTAATCCCAGCGATTGGAAAGCATAGGCAGGTGTATGATTTGTGGTAGCTCAAAATGACCACTGTTGTAAAAGTTAAGTAAATGTCAAGATGTCCTTCTCCCAGAATTTGCCTCTGGTCCTTAAGTTTACCTGATGAGAGATAGTCCTCTGATTGTTTAGAAAAGCCCGCACAATGTCTCCGGTCCCTAAGTCTGCCCCCTTAATGCGGTTAAAGGTTAACCAATGATGAACTGCCAGCCCTAAACTGGGACTGAGAACTGCTCTAAGGAATGTCTAAAAGGTGTGTGCTTTAGCTACTCGGGGTCGCTTCCATCCCGACTTCAGGACGACCCCAGCATGCTGGATCAATAAACCTCTGGTGTTTTGCATCAGTCTCCTCCTCTGTGTCTCTGTGAGTGGGACATCCAGGACATAAGGCTTTAAGGGTCTTACACAGGCAGAGTTCAAGGCCACCCTGGCCTGCAGAGATATGGTCTACATAGCCAAAGCTATGTAGTGAGATCCTGTCTCGAAAAAATAAAATAAAATAAAATAAAATAAAATAAAATAAAATAAAATAAAATAAAATAAAATAAAGTAAAAAAAAACAAACCAACAAACAAAAAAGGCATTCCTCACTTGGAGCACTTCATAGTCACTGGCCACCCCATGCTCCTCCCCCCTGCCCTCCCCTCTTCCCACCCCCCCCCACTCTCAGTTTTCATGATCTCCCTGGACTCCATATGAATGAGATCTGAAGTGTTTATCATTTGGTGCCTGACATAACTTCATTCACTACAGGGTTCTCTTGCTCCATCCGTGTCGTCGCAGAGGACAGGACCCTGCTGAGCTCTCTAATGACTGAATTGTATCCCGTGGTGCACATATGCTATATTTTCATCTCCACTCCTCAGGTGACGGATATCAACTTCCATTTCTTGGCTCTTGTGCTGGCATTGCAAGTGTGAGTCACCCTGCCTGGCTTAAATAACTGGTTTTAAAAGTTGTTCCTTTTTTTTTTTTAAGATTTATTTATTTTATATATGTGAGTACACTCACTGTCTTCAGAAGATGATATCAGACCCAATTACAGATGGTTGTGAGCCACCGTGTGGTTGCCGGGAATTGAACTCAGGACCTCTGGAAGAGCAGCCAGTGCTCTTATCACTTGAACCATCTCTCCAGCCCAAGTTGTTCCTGTTTTGAGCTCATTTTTCTAATCAAGAACAGGTTTTGAATTTTGCCCAAGGTTTCTATATAGATAATTATGTGACGTTTCCCCCTCAAAATAGATTAATAAATTAATTTTGTTGGTAGTTTCCTAATGTTGAGTGCTGCTTGTGCTTTTAGAATAAATACCATTTCTTGAATAAAAAGAATGGGATATAGTGCTGGAGAGATGGCTCAGCAGTTAAGAGCACCAACTGCTCTTCCTGAGTTCAAATCCCAGCAACCACGTGGTGGTTCACAACCATCCGTAATGAGATCTGATGCCCTCTTCTGGTGTGTCTGAAGACAGCTACAGTGTACTTAGATATAATAATAAATAAATCTTTTAAAAAAAAAAAAAAGCAGGGGGAGGGGATAGAACCTGAAGCCCTAAACTGGTATTGTCTTGGTCAGGGTTTCTATTGCTGTGATGAAACACTATGAGCAAAAGCAACTTGGGGAGGAAAGGGTTTATTTCAGCTTATACTTCCACCTCACAGTCCTTCACTGAGGCTAAGTCAGAGCAGGAACTCAAGCAGGGCAGGAACCGGAAGGCAGGCGCTGATGCAGAGGCCATGGAGGGATGCTGCTTATTGGCTTACTCCCTTTGCTTGCTCAGCCTGCTCTCTCTCTTTTTTTTTTTTGGTTTTTCGAGACAGGGTTTCTCTGTATAGCCCTGGCTGTCCTGGAACTCACTTGGTAGACCAGGCTGGCCTCGAACTCAGAAATCCGCCTGCCTCTGCCTCCCAAGTGCTGGGATTAAAGGCCTGCGCCACCAGGCCCGGCTTCAGCCTGCTCTCTTACAGAGAGCCCTGGAACCACCTGCCCAGGGGTGGTGGACTGAACCCTCCAACACTGGTGATAATTAGGAAAATTATCACTTGTCCAAGGGCCAATCTGATATGGATATTTTCTTAATTTAAGTTCTCTCTTCTGAGACGACTAGCTGTATCAAGTTGACATAGCACAAATTGCCTTCAAAGCTTTGCTTGGTCTCCCTCACCCTCTGTTCCTTGCCTCTGCCTTCACCTGAGTGACCCAAACACTAGAAACTTCCTGTCTCCTAGTTCCTGGGAGTCTGAAGTCGAGATGTCAGCATGACTGTTCTTCCTCTTTAGGGCAATGAGAGGTACTCTAACCCGTTCCATGCATTGCCCCGACCATGTAGTTTGCTGACAAAAGGTGGAGTTCCTTGACCTGTAGAAGCACAATCCAGTGTCTGTCCTTATGTCCCCATGCTCCCTCCACTGTGTCTCAGTTTCTGGGTTCCTAGGCGTGTATCCCATTTTGATAAGATCATCAGTTGTTGAGATTTTTGTCTTTTACAGTCATTTGTAATCCTAAGTGGGGGTGGGGGGAGCAAGACCTGGAGTCTGCCCTAACCCCTACGACCTTGCCCCCAAGTTAATTCTGATTTGTAAATAAAGATGCCAACAGCCAATAACTAGGCAGAAGGGACATAGGTGGGGTTCTCAGCTAGGGGAAGAGGAGGAGGAAGGAGAAGCAGCCATGGGTTAAGAGTTAGAGAGTGGGCCTGAGGACTGCCCAATTAGAGTTAAGAGGAGCCCAGATAAAACTTAGTAAATAAGTAACAACTCTGGTTTATCCATAGGAAAATAGATTCTAACAGCATGGAGGGTAGGCAGATGCTCAGCGCTTGTGTTGGTGAAGGCTCATTGTAAATATAAAAGCTGTGCGTGTCTTTCATTCTGGAACTAATTGGTTTAAAGGAGGTTCTACCCCAGGCTGAGATTTAAATAATTTCCACAACAACCAACTGGGGCTCCCTTAATTGCCTCAACTAAACCAACTACAATCTCAACAACCCTAATTCCAAATAAGGTCACATTCTGATGTCCTCAGGGTTAGGTCTTGGAGATAGGAGGCAGGAACACAATTCCGGCCATCCCTGAGCCATCTGCTGTAGCCTCCGGCTTACCCCCTGGGTGTTGCTTCACTGTTTAGCCATTGACTTGACTTCCTCTAACCGGAAAGCCTGCCTGCTTCAGCCTGGAGTAAGGTCCTCCCTTGCCCCAAGCTTGCTGCTTGAGACCTCCTGCCCAGCAGTTCATAGCGCCCCAGGCCTTCCCGATGTCCTTTCCCACTGACCGCTCAGGAACACTCCCACACACTTGACTTGTTCATCACGTAGTTTATTTCCCATCTCCACTTCTTGAGACTGTAAGCGTCTGGAAAAGCTAGATTTTATTGTGTTTTGACCCCCGTATCCCGTGCACTTTGGAGAAAGCTTGGCAAGAGGAGGGTGAAATAGATGGTAAAGAATTAAACTCCACATACACATGGATTCTAAAGACTAGGAGACCCAGCCTGTGGGTAACCTGTAACCCCAGCACTTGGGAAATGGAGGATTATGATTTCAAGGTTATCCTGGATTACTTCAGACTTTCTCAAAAATGGAAAAGACCTGGGGAGACCTACCAGTGATTTTTTTTTCTTGCCTCTATCCTCTGGAAGGTCACACTACAGGGAAAGTTTAGGCCACAATTTGTAGGAAATAACCTAGCAAGGTAAGGAGTTTCAGAAATGCCTGAAATCAAGCAGGAAATGGAGATGGGGGGAACAAACCTACTGAAGGCTGTAGTTTCAGAACTCAACCAGCAGAGGGCAACATTGTCTTCTAAGCAAGTCAGTTAACTACCATGAACTACTGAAACCGCTGTCAACAGCCCCATTTATCTGGAACCCAAGGCCGCCATTTCACAAAGTCTTGGGCGTACATTCCTTTTTCTCTAAGTTCCCCCACGCAAGTGTTTAACCACTAGCCCAATGTGAGTAATCTAACTCCAGTATCCATGTGCTCTCTCAGGAAGGGTGACTGAAGTTCTCATGGGATTCAAAACACAAGTCTTGTGTGGGGTCGGCCCCTTCTTGCATCCCTCAAACCTTTTCTGCAGAAGATTCTCAGCCTCTTGGGTTACCCTATTTTCTTTTTCATCGAGGCAGTTAAAAAGCTGCACAGAAAGCAAGCTTCAGGACTAGGGAGGCAGCTCCCTCTGTAGAGGGGGTACCTGTGTAGCTTTGAGATGAGGCTGCTTTCTTAACTGTTTACCTGCAGTGGCGCAGGGGGTGCAGGGGGCGTGGCTCTGGTCTTTCCCCCTTCTGATTTTTTTTTTCTTCTTTACAAGTCCGGGTTAGAACTGGCAATGTAGTTCAGTAGTAGAGCACTTGCTTACAATGCGCAAAACTCTATCCTCAGAACCCTCTCCTCTCCAAGAAAATTGAGGTCTTGAGATGCCTCCCAAGCTACCCTGAATGCCTGAGTTTGGGCAACGTTCCTGCCTCAGCCTCCAGAGCTGGGGCTCTCAGTACCCACCGTCATGCCCAGCCTTTTCCTCCTACTACAAAGCGCACCAATCCTCCGATAGGGCCGGCCACTCCTTTTGTCACTAGCACACAATACCTGTCAATCATCTTGGAGGAAAGCCTTGTGTGCTTCCAATTAAAGATGCTTCCGCAGTGCTGGTGGGAGGATGTGGCAGCGCAAAGCATGATGGGCCAGGAGCTGCTCTTCCTTTCCCTTCTATTCCTCTCCTTCAGGGCAAGCTTTCCTCTTAGCTAAACCTCTCTGGGAACACCCTGACGCCCAACCCCAGAGGCATTTACTGACCAATCCAGTGGAGTTAACAATCTTGATGAACCATCACGAGGGCTTCCTTGGTAGATCGCTTCCCTAGCCTACACCGGGTTCACCACGTATGCGACGTGAGAATACAAACTATTCCCAATGCCTCAACCTTAAACAAAGCAAATGCCCTGTAAATGTCAGAAGTACCATGTGGATACTAGTTGATAACCTGTTTGCAGCTTTATAAAAAGGTGGGGTTTTTTTTTTTTTTTTTAGATGTATTTACATTATGTTCTGGTTTGTTTTTGTTTTTTAAGATTTAATTATTTATGTATATGAGTACACCATTTGCACTCTTCAGAGACACCAGAAGAGGGCATCAGATCCCATTACAGATGGTTGTGAGCCACTAAGTGGTTGCTGGGTATTGAACTCAGGATCTCTGAAAGAGCAGTCGGTGGTGCTCTTAACCACTGAGCCATCTGTCCAGCCCACTTTATGTTCTGTTAACGGGTCTTTTATCAGCATGTATGTTGTTGGTACAGCACATGCATCTCTGGTGCCTAACAAGGCCAGAAGGGGGCAGTAGTTACAGACTCTTAGGAGCTGCCATTCGGGTGCTGGGAATCTAACTCGGGTCCTCTAGAAGCAGCCAGTATTAACCTCTAAGCCACCTCTCCAGGCCCCCGTGTGCTGCTTTGGGCCAGTTAGAGTCAACGGAATAGCTTTTTCCCTTAGAAAACTCTGTTTAAAATTTCTGTGAAAAAGAATCTCTCACTCTTTGTCAGCTGTCCTAACAAATATAGGACAATTGTCCTTTGTTAAGGACAGGTATTAGACTCCGAAACACAACAGACATGCAACGGGGTAAGACAGACCAAGACAGGCCAAGCACACATAGCGGAGAGGTCACAGTCAGGTGAAAGGCCACAAAACCCCTAGAGACAGGAGATACAGGGAGGGAAGTAGAGAATTCAGATTTGGGCTCATTCATGGTCTAAACTATTCGGAGGGGTTGAAGAGATGGCTCAGTCCTTTAAGGCTAATTCATTCTGTGACAAACGCCACATCCGCTTGACTAGAACCATCTCCTTCTCTGTGGGCAGGGTTTTGTATCCTCGTGAGGTTCCAGAGAGTTCTAATGAACATTTGTGTCTCTGAGGCAAGCTTTCTTGTTGCCTCTTGCGGGCTCCCAACAATACCTCGTGCATCCCAACCGGCAAAGTCAGCATGCAGTGTGACAGACTGACTGTCAAAGCAGTATCCTTGGTTGCGGTAAAAATAAATCGCACAAAGGGCTGGCTGCCGGGGTTGGGGCTAGAGCTGGGGACAGAGCAGATGGGAGACAGGCTGTTCAGCAATAGCTGCTTTTGTTTGTTTGTTTGTTTGTTTGCACAGGGTCTCGTTGCATACTCCAGGCTGCCCTTTAATTCATGATCTTCCTGCATCCACCTCCCAAGTGCTCTGGCTCTCTGGTAGCTTATAGTTCTCATTGTATATTTTAATCTTTAAAAAAGAAATGCCGCCGCCGGACCGTGGGGGCGCACGCCTTTAATCCCAGCACTCGGGAGGCAGAGGCAGGTGGATTTCTGAGTTCGAGGCCAGCCTGGTCTACAGAGTGAGTTCCAGGACAGCCAGGGCTATACAGAGAAACCCTGTCTCAACCCCCCCCTCCAAAAAAAAACTTCCCTCAAATACCCAAAACCTGGGGTTTGAGCCCCAGTACTGAATACAGTAGGTGTGATCGTGTATATCAGCAATCCTAGCACTTGGGAGGTGGAGGCAGGAGAAATATCAGTCCAAGTTCGTCCTTGGCTACTTAGGGAGTGTAAGGCCAACCTGGGCTAGGTGAGAACCTGATTTAAATGTAGTGGTAGAATATCTGGGGCTGGTGAGATGGCTCAGCTGCTAAGAGCACCAATTGCTCTTCCATAGGTCCTGAGTTCAAATCCCAGCAACCATATGGTGGCTCACAACCATCTGTAAAGAGATCTGACTCCCTCTTCTGGAGTGTCTGAAGACAGCTACAGTGTACTTACATATAATAAATAAATAAATCTTTTTTTTTTTTTTTTTAAAAAAAGACCATCTGTGGTCCCAGTCAGAAACCTAGTTTAGGCAGCGGCAGCTTCAATGTGTGTTTCTGGCTGCTCATCTTCACTTAAACCCAGAGAGCCCAAGATGTCTCCAGCCAGCACCCAGGTCCTCACTTTCAGGCTCCGTGGCTCCTTCAGTCTTCACACCCTAGTTTGCTTGTTCTTTGTTTGTCTGGGGTGTTTTGTTGATGTTGTTTGGTTTTTGGTTTGTTTTTTTTGTTTTGAAATTTAATTTATTCACTGTACAGCCAGCGAGTCCTTGAACTTTGATCCTCCTGCCTCGGGCCTCAAGAAGGCCGAGAACTCCAGCATGTACCACCATACCAACCTGACTCCTTCGAACTGCCCCCATCCAGTTCCATCCTGGCCCTGGCCCTTCCCTGTCCTCCGGCTTTGTTCCCAGAGGTGCTTGCTTAGCGCAGGCACAGGCGTGTTTGCTCTGTAGTGCACACCCCACGAACAAACGCTGTCAGCTGAGCGTGGAAGAAGTTGGATGGTGTTTGCACCAAGAACATAGAAAAAAGTAAGAATGTCAGACTCCGATCTAAGACCAGCGAGAGGGCTCAGAGGTGAAGGTGCCTGCATCCGCCCCAGGATGGAGTTCTGCTTCCCCTGGTCGAAGGAGAAAATCAACCGCCAGTAGTTGTTCTCTGACCTGCACAGATGTGTCTAGATAGAGGAATCAATACAAATTTAAAAATCTCAAGTAAATTTTCTAAAAGTCCAAACTCGGGTGAGAGAGGCTTAGCTAGCAAGAGGGTCTGTGCAGGCATGGAAACCTGCGCTCAGACCCCAGCGCCCGCATAAAAAGCGGGGTGTGACTTCAGTGCCTCTATCCCAGGCCGCTGGGGGCAGAGACAAAGTGAAGGAGCAGGACACCTGCCTGGAGTCCTTCTCTGCCACGTCTACCTCACACATAGGTACAAAACATAAAGAAATGCATATGTGTTTATTTCACTTCTTCAATAATAATTGTTTTGAAGCCAGGCAATGGTGGGCACACCTATAATTCCAACACTTAGGAGGCAGAGGCAGGTGGACCTTTGAGTTTGCGGCCAGCCTGGTCTACAGAATGAGTACAGCTAACAGATTGAGTCGTGAAGCCAGATAGGCTCGTCTGTTCAGACTGCCCAGTTCGGGGCTTCCAGGCAAGGACCTCTCTGACATAATGCATAGTGTACCACAAGAGTCAGCTCCCGAAGTTCCTTTTTTTTTTTTTTTAAGATTTTTTATGTGCATTGGTGTTTTGCCTGCATTTATGTCTGCGTGAGATTTTCAGGTTTCCTGGAACTGGAGTCACAGACAATTGTGAGCCACCGGTGTGTGGGTGCTAGGAATTGAACCTGGGTCCTCTGGAAGAGCAGTCAGTGTTCTTAACCACTGAGCCATCTCTCCATCCCATTTGTTCTTTAAGACAGAGTCCTATGCAGCTGGCTGCCTTCAAACTCACTTAGTAGCTAAGCACAGTCTCACACTGTCTGATCCTCTGCCTCTATCTGTAATGTGCTGGCATTACAGGCCTGTGCCACTATACTCAGTTTACAAAGTGCTGGGGATGGAATCCAAGGCCTCATACGCGCTTGAGAAGCACACTGCCAACCCCAAGAAAAGCTCTTTTACAACAATGTTCAATGAACACATACTATAATAAAGTACAGAAACTACAAAAACCTGAGTACCTGTGGAATAAATGTCTCCAGTGTAGAAGAGCCAAAGGGGCATGATCTATAGTAATAAAAAAAAAAAGTAATAACATGTCAGGTTATAAAGGATGGCAAGGTCACTTGAGATGGGCTTTTTAGACTGAATAGAAGGTCTCTAGGTTGACCTGGGGAAGGTCTACCATGCAATCCGAAAGAACAATAACTCCAAAGTACTAGCAGAGAGAGAGAACAGTGGGATGCACAGTAACAACAGACAACCCAGGGAAGGCCAACGAAGCAGGGCAGGGCTAAGGACCAAATCATACCCTACTGGCCACGCTACAGAGGGAAAGTTGACCAAGCACCGTAGCACTGGTTTTTCAGAAAGATACCTTCAGGGCACAGTGACCTAGGAACTAACAAAAAGGACCAGGCAGATCCCAGTTCTGTCCATCCACCACTCAGAAGCGTCTGGAACACTTGCCCTGTATTCAGATTCCCCATCCTGTGGAATGGAGTCTAGACAAAGGGCCATACTGAACAGCACACCTTGTTTTCTAAGGACCAGGTAATGAGTACAGAGGATAACAGCCTTCCTCTGAAAGGGAGGCTGGAGCTCAAGCTCCAAGAGAACGAGACAGGGACATGAGGTGATTTCCAGAAAGGGGCCTGGTAGCATGGAGTGGAGTTTGCAGGCCTGGTGATGATGACCTCTGAGTCTGTCTGTGTTGTACCTTCATGTGTACAACATGTTGTACCTTCATGTTGTACCCGGAGTGGTGGCACATGCCTTTAATCCCAGCACTCAGGAACAGAGGCAGGAGAATTTCTGTGAACTCAGGGCTAACCTGGTCTACTTAGAGTTCTACTCTATATTTTCAAATTAAAAAAAAAAAAGGGCACAGAACAGACAAGCTGCCTGCTTCCTTATAATCCTGGCCTGGAAGTACATCTTGTCCCTGCGGGCCGGAGCTGGATGTCTGCTGTGGCTTCTGCTGCAGTGCTCTCTTTGAGAAGATATGGTCCCCATCTCTGCTCTCTCCCCGAGTCCACACGTGGCTGCACAGGGGTGTGATGGCTGCCCCTCACTGCCTCCCTCCTCCTCTTTCTCTGACAGGTCCTCAGATTGATGAAGATGATCGGAGTCATCTAATGAAAGACAGCAGTCAGCAGAGAAGAGTAAGTTGGCTTGCTCTTTGTTGTTGTTTAATGAAACCACAGGGCAGGCCAGATGGCTCGGTGGCTAACGTGCTTCCCAGGCAAGAGTAAGAACCTAGGTGCAGATGCCCAGAACCAGCATAAGTGCTGAGAGGGCATGGCAGGCCACCTCCAAACTCTGCCTCAGTGAAGAATATAGGAGGGAGGGAAGAAGTGCCTACTGTCAGCCTCTGGTCTAGACACATACAAACACACATACATACATACATGCATGAATGCATGTCACACACAGAGACACATGAACATACACACAGACACACAAATACAGATAGACACACAGAAACACACAGACAACCCTACACACACACACACACACACACACAGACCCTTACATAGATATATACACCCACACACATGCAAGCACGTATACATGCATCACACATCACACACAGACACAAGCAAGACAAAATTACTGGATAAAAGAAAAGTCAAGAAAGAATTGTTTTTAAATTGTGATATTATTAATATTAATTTCACTAAACCATCAATTATTTTTAAATACCTAAGAAAATTACAATTTCAGTCCCACAGCAGTAAAAGGCATGAGAAGAACACCATTAAAAATACATGCTCACTTGGGAGGCAGAGGCAGGCGGATTTCTGAGTTCGAGGCCAGCCTGGTCTACAGAGTGAGTTCCAGGACAGCCAGGGCTACACAGAGAAACCCTGTCTCAAAAAAAAAAATGAAAGAAAGAAAGAAAGAAAGAAAGAAAGAAAGAAAGAAAGAAAGAAAGAAAGAAAGAAAGAAAGAAAACAAGCAAACAAACAAACATGTCACAGATCAAAATTTACATTTGAGACATTTGATCTCACTGGAGATTACAGAGAAGCAAATCAAACTGAAGTATCTGCTTTCTTCTGGTGGATAGGATTGAAAGCCTCTAGCCGGTTGACAGCAAGGCTGAGAGGAAGCAGATGCCCCTTGTTCTGTGAAGGAAGCCTACGTAGCCAAAGTCTGTGGAGGGTCACTGAACAGCGAGGTGTACAAACATGAAAAGAGCTTGCACACTGTGTGCACTCTGGCCTCCCTGGGGAAGTTATTTTAAGAAAATAAAGGCACAAGTGTGCCAAGCTGTTTGAACAAAAATGGCATCCTATTGAAAAGCTGGAAAGAGCCGGGGATAGGCTCAGGGTGTCTCTGAGGTAGAGTGGTCGCCAAATGAACAGGGCCCTGGGTCAGCACCAACACCAACCCAAGCAGAAGAAGGGAGCTGGAAAAGTTAAGAAAGAACAGTCTCAATGTCGTTAATGAGGGGTTCCTGCTTATGTGTTAATCTCAAAGACAATTCTGTTGGAGTTTAAAAATGAGTCCCTCCCACCCCCAGGACGGGCAAACTGTAAATCTCAGCAGGCGCCTTAAAGAAAATGGAGAAGAGAAGTCAGGGATGGAGGGGGAGTGAGGCCCTGACAGTTCAAGCAGACAGCCACTTGGTGAGCTTAAAAGAATGGATAAGGAAGCTGAAAATACTGGGAAAAGCATATCTAGGCTCTCTGGCCAGAACAGATGAGAAGGAAAATAATAATAATAATAATAGTAACAATAACAACAACAACAACAACAACAATAATAATAATACTTTCTGAGTCAGAAAGTGGGCAGACCCAAATCCTTGTGGTGGATCATAAAGACTGCTCATTAATAAGGATTTGGTTAGCCAGGCAATGGTGGCACACACCATTAATCCCAGCACTTGGGAGGCAGAGGCAGGCGGATTTCTGAGTTTGAGGCCAGCCTGGTCTACAAAGTGAGTTCCAGGACAGCCAGGACAGCCAGGACAGCCAGGGCAATACAGAGAAACCCTGTCTCAAAAAAGAAGAGAAAGAGAAAGAGAAAGAGAAAGAGAAA
>NC_034594.1:52786798-52803648 GCF_900095145.1 Mus pahari
TTTTTTTTTTTTGATTTTTCAAGACAGGGTTTCTCTGTATAGCCCTGGCTATCCTGGAACTCACTCTGTAGACCAGGCTGGCCTAGAACTCAGAAATCCACCTGCCTCTGCCTCTCGAGTGCTGGGATTAAAGGTGTGTGCCATCATCACCCAGCTACTTTGCACATTTTTTCTTTCATCCTTCCTTCCTTCCTATTTTCTTGTTTCCACTTTCCTTTTATTTATAGTTTGTATTTTTTATTATTGTATGTATATAATAAGTGCATTGCCTTCATGTATGTCTGTGTATCATATGTGTACAGTGACCACAGAGACCAAAAGAAGGCATGGAGCCACTGGAACTGGAATTACAGTTATGAATCATCACATAGGTGCTGGGAATTGAACTTGTATAGCTGGGCTTTTGCTAATTTATGAGTTCTTTCTACCTTCACACTTCTCTTCACCTCTTCTTCCACCCTTTCAGACCCTACACTAGATAGAAGAGAAAAAAAGGATAGAAAGAAGAGATAGAGAAAGAAATACCCAAATAAAGTCAGTAATAGGAAATGGATGACAATACTGTTAGACTACTCCCGGCTGACTGGGGGCGTCAAGTTCCTTGGATCAAGTTTGATCTTCACTGTCAAGATATCTTATTTTTTTTCTCATCTCTTTGTGCATGACTATAGCAACCTACCAACAACCAACAACAGCTCCCCACCTCTCGGGGCCCCAGCATTTATATACCCTCTGAAAAGTCCCCAGTAATTTCCAAACATCACACACTCACAGAAATCATCTGCAGCTGTCAAAATCCACACTCACGCTAGAGCACGAGGCAAATCCTATTCACCTGCTGTGAAGCCGCCCATATCCCCACATCTGGGATTAAAATGAAAACATATACCTACGATATTTCTGTGTGCTTTAAAGAGACCAAAATTCTCACTACAAATGAGACCTCTGAGTAATCTCTCCAGCTCCTTCTTACTTAATAGGCAATTTCACTGCTCGAGTAGGTTTTCATTGCTGACACTGGACTGCGGGAGAGGAGAGGGCGAAGATAAAGACAATAAGCATCGCTGGGCACGTTGTCACATGCACGTAGTCCCAGCACTTGCAAGGGAGAAGCAAGATAATCAAGAGCTCAAATCCATGGCTTGTCAGGGAGAATGAGACTGGCCACACAACCCTCAAGGACTCCTGAAATCTGTCGTCCATGGAGACCTTGCCTCGGGCTTCAATCTCCACTCTGGCGCCTCACAGATCTCATCCAGTCACTTAGCCATCCTGCTGAGAACTTCCTGTGTGTTAGGAGCTCCAACGAGCACTGTATATTGAATAAAGAACAAAATAGTCATGGTCCTGAGTGCTTGATTCCACAGGAGGACAGCTAAATTCAAGGCTCCCCCTCAAGCCTTGGAATCCCAGTACTCTGGAGGCGGAGGCAAGAGGATCTCCAGCTCAAGGCCAGCCTGGGCTACAGAGAGAACAGGTACATACACACACACATACACACACACACACACACACACACACATACATACATACATAACACAGGGCATGGTATTACAGACATGTGATCCCAGGAATTGTCACCCTTGTTCAGCCCAGTCTGGACTCTTGTCTTTCTCTCCGGGGAAGCCTATGCCTTCGCTTAGGCATGCAGTAGGTTTTACTTCACTCAGCTCTTTGAGAAGTTCGTGCCCATGCTCTCAAGTGTACTTTCCTTCTGAGTGCCTCATACCTAAGCCTGTATTAAAATATCTCTATTCAACCCTAACCTCTACTTCATTGTATTAAAAGGTGTGTCGGGGATGGGGTGGGATGGCTGGAGAGATAGGTTAAGAGGACTTCTTGCTCTTCAGCAGACTCAAGTTCATTTCCCAGGACGCCTGTCCAACAGCCTATGAGGTCTACACACACACACACACACACACACACACACACACACACAGAGAGAGAGAGAGAGACAGAGACAGAGACAGAGACAGAGACAGAGAGACAGAGACAGAGAGCTCGGAACCTGTGGCTTGCTTCTCTTCAGTCTAACAGCTGTCAGTCAGATCACTATAGCAGCTGTTGGAAGGTCAGCCCCTTCCGTTAAGTGTTGAAGGTGACTGGAAGTTGTTCTTTTACAGACTGGAATGAGAGAGACTCCCTTGCTCTTGTTTTTGTTTGTTGCTACATCAGTCTCTTCTAGCCCAGGTTAGACTCAAGCTCTCTACAATGGCCTTGAAGCCTTGAACTTCTGAATCTCCTGCCTCCACATCCTCATGCGCCTCCAAGCCTGGTTTCAGTGGTGCTGGGGATCGAACCTAGCACCTGGCTAAGCAAGCGCTCTACCAAGGGAGCAGTAGCCCCACGCCCTTTGCAGGCTTTGAAAGAAGCATGCCATCACGCTTGTTAAGGAGGAGGACTAAGTAATAATGGCAGGGTTACAGCTGCAGGGAGATGAATTTTGAAACACCCTGAGGAATCTTAGAGCATTGCCCCAGTTGAGCCTGGGATAGACCACAGCTCCAGTCAACAACTGGATTAAAATCTGGTGAGACCTAGAACAGGTCACCCAGCCATGCTCCTGTGACCCCCTAAGGCACTGTGAGATAGAACAGGTCACCCAGCCATGCTCCTGTGACTCCTAAGGCACTGTGAGATAGTAAACGGTATTTAAGGCCCGGAATTGCGACAGCTTTTTATTCCACATGGAAAACTAGTGCAGCACCTATCCAATTCATCAAAGACACTCTTAAAATAGCCTTCTGGGGGCTGAGGAGAGGGCTTGGCAGTTAAGAACTCTGCTGCTCATGCAGGGAACTCAGCATCTGTAACTCCAGCTCCAGAGGATGTGCTATCCTCTGGCCTCCAAGGGCCCAGCATACACACAGTGCACAGCACATGCAGTCAAAACACCCGTACACATAAGATTAAAAAAACAAAAACGATAAATCTTTCTCTTAATCTATTTCTGGGGCTGAGGAAATGGCTTAGTGAATAAAACACTTGCCACACAAATGTGAGAACTGGGATTTGGGTCCCCAGGCAGACAAGGCACCCGACTGGAGTCCCAGTACTCAGGAGGCAGAGACAGAAGGTCCCCACAGCAAGCTGGCTGGCTCAGATTAGCCACGTAGGTAAGCTATGAGTTTATCTGAGGACACAGGAGGACAACAGAGTTAAAGGCCCTTCCTCAGGCCAGGTATGGTGGCTCCTATCTGCAGTCCCAGTACTCTGGAGGTTAAAACAAGAGGATCTCCAGTTCAAGGCCAGAGAAAGTAAGATAGGTACATGCATACACACACACACACACACACAAATACATACATACATACATACATACATACACACATACATATGTAAAGTTTATACACACACATAAAGAGGAAATGTAGAGGAAGACTCCTGTGTCAGTCTCTGGCCTCCGCACACACAAGATCACACATGTACACATGAAACCACACACACATGTGTACCCATACACATTTGAGCATGCATACACACATGCAGGTATACAACACACACATACATACATCTGTCCGTTTCCACCATTATACCCAGAGCAAGCTACATCAACTTCACCCAGGCAAACTGAATTCACTATAGATTTCTGTCCCTCCTCACAGAACGGAGCCAAGACACAGAGCCCCCAAGACAAAACAAGAGTTTGGCACGCCTTCCTTCCGTGGAAATGGGAGCTTTTGATAGTCTATTAATAAAAAAATAGTATGCTTCTGTTTTTATGCCAAAATGAGACATTTAATATATGTAAGATTTTTGTAAAGCAGATCCTTCCTGGAAGGCGCCCCAAGCCACTTAGCGAATAAACAACAAATTGATAAATTCCCATTTCCAGTAAACACAGCTTATTGCCGGCTCTCAGCTGACTGTAGGAAAGGGTGGTTCTTGGGGGACTCATGTCGGGTGGGAAGAACAGTTTGTACAAGCCAATCTCAAGTTTTTAATTTTGATGTAAAGCAGCGTATCTTTTATATGGTGCTTAAGATTTTAGGGCCAGACCTGAGGTCATGAATATTTGCCCTTACATTTTTATCTAGTAATGCTACAGTTGGGGCACTTCTATTTAGGGCATTGATCCAGTATGGATTGGCATCTGTATAGAGTAAGGAAGGATGTATGACTCAGTCGGGGAACGCTTAAGGGCCTGTGTTCAAGTCCTAGCATAGGCTAAGAGAAAGGGAAAAAAGGGCAAGGGTAGGTTTATCCTTTTGTTAGCCTATTATCTAAATATCCACAACTTATTAAAGAGTTATTTATTTTTATGCCCACTAAATGGCACCCTTATCAAAAAATCAATCAGCTGCGGTTGTTTTAGACTGTCACTAAACTCTCAGGTCTACTGCATTGTTTGATAGCCACATGTCAGCACAGCACTGTCCTGATTGCTGTACATAAGAAACCGGAGGCTGGGCTGAGCCAGAATTGTTTCTGTCTAAAAGAACCACAGGGACAAAAAATGGAAACGAGACTGAAGGAAGGTCTGTTTAGTGACCGGTCCCAACATGGGATCCAACTCAAGGCAGTGGGGGGCAGCCCCAAGGCCTGACACTATTACCAATACTGTGGTGTGCTTACAGACAGAAGCCTGGCATGGCGGTCTTCTAAGAGGTCCCACCAGCAGCTGACTGAGACAGACACGGATACTTACACCCAACCGCTGGACTGAGGTCGAGATCCCCTATGAAGAAATTAGGGGAAGAATTGAAGGAACTGAGGAAAACCAGCAGTCCCAACTAACCCGGACCCCTGGGAGCTCCCAGAGACTGAGCCACCAGCCAGGCAGCATACAGGGGCTGGTCCAAGGGCCCTGACACATGTATAGCAGAGGACTGCCTGGTCTGGCCTCAGTGGGAGAAGTGTACCTAATCCTCAAGAGCCTTGAGAACCCAGGAAGGGAGATGGGGGAGCACCTTCTCAGAGGCAAGGGGGAGGAGGAATGGGATAAGGAACTGTGGGAGGGGGCATGGGAAGGGTAGGCAATGGATGGAATGTAAATAAATAAAATTATTAATTTTTGAGAAGAAAAAAAGAAAGCAGAGGCTGGGCGCGGTGGTGCACGCCTTTAATCTTAGCACTTGAGAGGCAGAGGCAGGCTGAGTTCTGAGTTCAAGACCAGCCTGGTCTACAGAGTGAGTTCCAGGACAGTTAGAGCTACACAAAAACAAAAGAGAAAGGAAGGAAAGAAGGGAGGAAGGAAGGAAGACTAGAAAGCATGAGACCCCTATTTTTGTATGTATGTATGTATGTATGTATGTATGTATGTATTTATTTATTTATTTATTTTTTAGTTTTCAATATTGTTTTGGCCACTCAGAGGCCCTTACAGTTCCATATAAGTTTGGAAGTCAGTTTAAATTTTGGCAAAATCAAAAGAGAAAGAGCCATTGGAAGTTACATAATGATTGCACTGGATCTATAAATTGCTTTAAATAATAACAATAGCATTAGCTCTTTCAATCTATCCACATGGTTGTCATTCTGTTTATAGAGCTCTTTTTAGAAGTCTCTCATCCGTGCTTCACAGATTTAGTGCAGGAGTCTTTCATCTCCTCATCTAAATTTATTCCTAATTTATTCTTTTGGATGAATTTTAATCTTTTCTGGCCTGGATGCAAACCGTGTAGACCAGGCTCACCTCAAACCCATGATCCTCCTGCTTCAACCTCCTGCGTATTAGGATTATAAAAGCACACACCATATTTTGCTTTGTTTAATTTTAAGATTATTTTATTTTATGTGTATGGTGTCTTGCCTGCATGTGTGTGTGTATATATACGTATACATGTATGCAGATATGCAGATATGTGTGTATGTATATATGTGTTTGCATGCCTGGGGCCGGGGTTAACCAGAAAAGGTGTCAGATTTCTTGGAACTGGTTACAAAAGATTGTGAGCCTCCATGTGGGTGCTGGGACTCAAACTCAGGTCGTCTGCAGGATCAGCCCCTGCTTTTAACCACAGAGCCACTTTGCAGCCCATTGTGTGTAATGTTCCTAATGTGTGATGCCTCTTTTTATACATCTCATGTAATCCAGACTGGCCTTGAACTTGCTATATACCCGAGAATTACCTTGAATTTCCACTTCTCCGGCTTCCACCTTCCAGGTGCCAACTTAGAAGCATGTACCACCACACCCAGCTCTGTAATGTTACAATTTCTTCTCCTCTTTTTCTTTTACATCTCCTTTCCACTGTATATTTTAACTTACTTTCTTAGTGGTTGCCATGGGGATTACAACTGGCACCCTACACTTGGAGAAATTCAGTTTGAATTGGTACCAACTCAGTTCAACAGCAAGTGTTAACAGCAGCTAACCCAGAACCATCCGTTCCTCTCTGATAGTATTGGCCCAGACAGCATCTTTAAATATCCTGTAACAGATTCATAGTTATTGCACGTTTGTGCTTTAAATCACATAAGAACTAGAGCCATGATGTTAAAGAATACAATTATACTAAGCTTTATGTTTACCTGTGTGAGTACTTCTGGATTTCCTTATTCTTCACACACCTTCAGGGTGGGAGTCATTAGCCTGTAGTTTTGTTTTGTTCTAAAGGAATTCTATTCTAATTTCTCACTGGAAAGGGCTGCTAGTGATGAATGGCTTTAGCTTTTGTTTGTGTGTGTCTGTCTTAATCTCATCTTAGCTTATGAAGAATAATTTGTTTAGAAACAACATTCTGACTGACAGGTTTCTCTTCCAGCTTCTCAAAGATGCCATCCTCCTCCTGTCCCCTGACCTCCATGATTTCGAATGAGAAATTAACTGTTAGTTCTTGCTGAGGTTCGCCTGATAAAATGAATCAATCAACCATCTCTTGCTACTTTCAAGATTTTCTCTCTGTTGTCTTTCAACTTCTTGACTATAATGTCTCTATAAGCTCCAGGTTTACTCTGCCTTAAATTTGTCCAGTTCATAAGAAATACAGGTTCATGTATTTTATCAAACCTGGGGGGTTTGTGCATAAAACTGGAGTCACAGATGGTTGAAGGCTGTCATGTCCACTTTGGGAACGGAACCCAAGCCCTCTGGCAGAGCAGTGTTTAACCACTGACCTTTCTCTCTGACTCCTACTTTTCTGGGTTTTTGTTTGTTTGGATGATTGGTTGGTTTTAGTTTTGGTTATTTTGTTTTGATTTGTTTTGAAATATGGTTTCTCTATGTAGTCTTTTCTGTCCTAGAACTCACTATGTAGACCAGGCTAGTCCCAAATTCACAGATATCTGCCTGCCTCTGCTTTAAAATTGTGCTTTAAAATTTTTTTTTAAGAAAAGAAGACATTGGGCTGGTGAGATGGCTCAGTGGGTAAGAGCACCCGACTGCTCTTCTGAAGGTCCGGAGTTCAAATCCCAGCAACCACATGGTGGCTCATAACCATCTGTTACAAGATCTGACGCCCTCTTCCGGAGTGTCTACTTACATAGAATAAATAAATAAATCTTTAAAAAAAAAAAAAAAAGAAAAGAAAAGAAGACATTTTTAATATTAAAATTATAACTTGGCAAATCAAATTTTCTCCCTCCAAACTACCTCAAGGATTGTTGTTAGCTAGGAAAGGTTACAATCCTTCACTTATATTTTCAAATATTATTATTTTTGTTGTTTTAAGACAAAGTTTCTCTGTGTAGCCCTGGCTGTCCTGGAATTCCCTTTGTACACAAGTCTGGCCTCAGAATCACATAGATCCACCTGGCTTTACCTCCAAGTGCTGGGATTAAAGCCATGCACCACCTCATCAGGCTTATTTTTGCTTTTTTTTTTTTTTTTTTATGCGTTTGAGTACACAGTAGCTCTCTTCAGACACACCAGAAAAAGGCCTCAGATCTCATTACAGATGGTTGTGAGCCACCAAGTGGTTGCTCGGACTTGAACTCAGGACCTCTGGAAGAGCAGTCAGTGCTCTTAACTGCGGAGCTATCTCTTCAGCCCCCTTATTTTTACTTTTAATTGTGTGTCTATGTGTGGTTATGTACACACGGATGTAGGTGCCCATAGTGGCCAGAAGAGGGTGCCAGATTCCACAGAACTGCAGTCACAGACCCTGTGAGCCATCAAGCATTAATACTGAAAGCAAAACTCAGGTTCTCTGCAAGACCAGTATATGTTCTTAACTGCTCAGTCATCTCTCCAGGCCCATAATTCACATGCCTGTTTCCTTTTCCAAACTATTTTTACAGAGACTAATTCTTAGCATGTGTAGTGTAGTGGTCTGAATATACTTGGCCCAGGGAATGGTACTATTGGGTGTGGCCTCGTTGGAAGAGGTGTGTCACTGTTGGAGTGGGTTATAGGATCCTCCTCCTAACCACATGGGAGCTAGTTTTCTTTTAGCAGCCTTCAAATATGTAGAGTTCTTAGCTCTTCCTGTACCATGTCTATCTGGACACTGCCATCTTCCTGCTTTGATGATAACAGACTGAACCTCTGGACCTGTAAGCCAGCCCCAATTAAATGTTGTCCTTATAAGACTTGTCTTGGTCATGGTGTCTGTTCACAGTAGTAAAACCCTAACTTAGACATGTAGTCACTGAAATCTTTTTTTTTTTTTTTTTTTTTTTTTGGCTATTGTTCCAGTCAGCTAGTGGCCCAACAGATTTCCTTAAATACTTATATCCAAAATGGAAAGAAGAAAAGACTAGTTGGAAAACAAACAAAAGGTCTGTTGGTCTCTTCAGTTCTCTCCACCAGCAGGAAAGCCACTTCAGTCCATACTCAGGAGGTCTGAAACAATGGCCAGCCTCTATGATGCTAGGCAGATGAAACACACAATCACAGTCCTTGTGGGACAAGGTCTCTCTTGCCCGTGCTCACATCAGTAAATAGGATCACTGACATGATCCACTGTCCTCATGGTTCCCTTCTGGGAGGACGAGTTCACCAAAATCCATCAGCCTGGTCCTTCAATATATACTTTTCTATACTGTATACTTCATATACTGTAAAATGCTCAACTGGTCCATTGTCCCAAATAATTAAGTCTTCTGGTTTTTTTGGGTTGTTAGTTTGTTTGGTTTTAATGATTTATTTATTTCTTATGTATGGGTGTTTTCCTGCACGTATGTGTATCACGTTTTTTGCCCGCTGCCCACACAGGTCAGAAAAGGGTGCCAGATCCCTTGAGAATAGAATTAAAGACAATTGTGAGCCATCCCATGGGTGTTGGGAATAGATCCTGTGTCGTCTGCAAGAACAGCCAGTGCTCTTCACAGCTGAGCCATCTCTCCAGCCTCAATTCTCGGAGTTCTTGCCAACTCTATAATTGCAAAGCATGACTTGGGGAGAATCACTGGACACACACACTAGCCCAAGACTAACAGGAACCAACTGATGATCGGCTCTCCATCCAAACAGGTAGAGAGAAAAGAGGTGGCCAAGGCAGAAAGAAACTCTGGTGAGGTGACCACCTTGAGAGGAGCTGTGACATTTGGTTGAGGACACAACCAGTCAGAAGCAAGCTCCTAAGAAGGAACCAGGCGTTAAATACCTAACACCATTCTCTCACCCACTGTTTTCTCTTCCTGCCGTGTCTCCCTAGTGGCCAACCAACATCCAGTTTATGTGGGGATAAAAAGAATGAAGAGTGGATCTGGAGAGGTGAATGGAAGACAGCCAGGAGCCCCCTTACCCCCAAATTATCCCCAGAGTCTACCTTTAAGACTGAGAACTGGAATGGTAGCTCAGGTTGTAAAGGCTTGACTTGCAAGCGTCTGAGAGTAAGCCCCAGAATCTGTGTTCTTAAAAAACAAAGCATAGCAGGGCATGGTGGCGCACGCCTTTAATCCCAGCACTTGGGAGGCAGAGGTAGGCGGATTTCTGAGTTCAAGACCAGCCTGGTCTACAAAGTGAGTTCCAGGACAGCCAAGGCTATACAGAGAAACCCTATCTCAAAACACCCCCTTTCCCCCAAAAAAGCATAATGATATTTGCTTGTGATCCTAGAACTGGGGAGACAGATCCCTGAGCCTGGCTGGGCAAGCCCTAAGGCAGTGAGACATGCTGCCATATATATATATATATATATATATATATATATATATATATATATATATATATTGCTGTGCAGTGGTGGCAGAGGCAGGAGGATCTCCCTGAGTTCAAGGCCGTCCTGGTCTACAAAGCAGGTTCCAGGACAGCCAAGGCTACACAAAGAGACCCTGTCTTGAAAAATTAATTAATTAATAATTAAATAAAAAATGCTTTTAAAGTGCTTACTATGGAAGTAGAAAGTAGGTTCAAATCCCTAGAACCCATGTCAGACAGTCATGGAGCCAGACAGTGATTCCAGCCTTCATAAGACAAATCAGGATTCCCAGAGCAAGCTGGATAGCCAAACTAGATAGTTAGAGCACTGGCTGTAGAGGTGGACTCCATGACAGGCTCTGCATCAGTGAATAAGGCAGAGTGATGTAGGAAGACCCCTCCAATGTCAATCTCAGTCCTTCACACTCAGGTACACACACACATATTCATGTGCTGGCATATGCATGTGGACCCACACACATGCAAACACACACATAGATGAGTGTAAAAAAGGTGTCTGGCTCACGAGGAGCCACATCTGAAGCTATCCACTGACCCCACATCCACCTGCACTCGTACAAGCACGCCCACACATCACACAAACACAGAGGGTCAAATACAGCACAACTCTTGATGTCTTAGAACAGTTACTTTCCCCATTTTGACCCTCAGGATTCAGCAAAGTCAAGACCCAACCAAGGAGTTGTTGATAGGACACGTGCGCACACAAAACCTAAAATTTTGGGGCTGAAGAGATGGCTCTGTGACCAGAAGCATTTACTATGCTCACAGAGGGTGTGGATTCAGTTCCCAGCATCCACATCAGATGGCTCACAGCCATCTCTAACTCCAGTTCCAGGGCTCCATCATCTCTGGCTTTCAAAAGCACCACACTCATGTGCACATACCAGTATACCCACACAAACACACATTTTAATTATAAAGAAATAATTTTTAAAATAAAAAAATAGGGCTGGTCAGATGGCTCAGTGGGTAAGAGCACTGACTGCTCTTCTGAAGGTCCTGAGTTCAAATCCCAGCAACCACATGGTGGCTTACAACCATCCGTAACAAGATCTGACACCCTCTTCTGGAGTGTCTGAAGACAGCTACAGTGTACTTACATATAAATAAATTAATTACTTAATTTTTAAAAATATTAAAAAATAATAAAATAAAATAAAAATAAGTCTTTTAAATATTCAAAACTGGAAATGTTGGTTTTTAAAAAGTTATTGATGGGGGCTGGTGAGATGGTTCAGTGGGTAAGAGCACCCGACTGCTCTTCCGAAGGTCCGGAGTTCAAATCCCAGCAACCACATGGTGGCTCACAACCATCCTTAACAAGATCTGACTNTCTTCCGAAGGTCCGGAGTTCAAATCCCAGCAACCACATGGTGGCTCACAACCATCCTTAACAAGATCTGACTCCCTCTTCTGGAGTGTCTGAAGACAGGCTACAGTGTACTTACATATAATAAATAAATAAATCTTTAAAGACAAAACAAAAAATATTTTAAAAAGTTATTGATAATTTAAATTTTTTTTCAGAGATTTGTTTTATTTTATGTGTTTGACTGTTTTGCCTATGCATGTGTACTGTATGTATGTCTGGGCATCAGATCCCCCTAAGACTGGAGGAGTTACCACAGATGTTTGTGAACCACCACACAGGTGCTGGGAACTGAACCGGAGTCTTCTACAAGAGCGACAAGTGCTCTTCACTGCCATCTCTCCAGTCTCCCTACATTACTTTTAAATTGTTTATAATTTGATAATCTTATACATGTACATATCATTCATCTCCCATTACCCTCTCTTATCCCCCTCCCACTTCTTCTAAACCCCTTCTTCCCAACATGTCTCCCTCCTACTTCCTTCTTAAAGGCCCGTGTCTTCGTCAGGGTCACTATTGCTGTGGTGAAACCCCATGAGCAAAGCAATTTGGGCAGGAAAGGGTTTCTCTGGCTTATGCTTCCACATCACAGTTCATCATCAAAGGACAGGAACTCAAGCAGAGCAGGAACCTGGAGGCAGGAGCTGATGCAGAAGCCATGGAGGAGTGCTGCTTTCTGGGTTGCTCCCCATGGCTTGCTCAGCCTGCTTTCTTATAAAACGGAGGATCACCAACCCAGGGATGGCCCCACCCACAATAAGCTGGGTCCTCCCGCACCAATCACTAATTAAGAAAATGCCATACAGGCTTACCAAACAGCCTGATCTTAAGGAAGCATGAATATGCTCGTGCTTGTGTGAGACACTCCACCTCAGAAAAATGAGGAGGGCAGATCCCGAGGAAGGATACTGAAGGTTGACCTCTGACCTCCACACACAAGTGCATACACACACGTACACACCAACACAAAATAACAGCAAATGGAAAACAACAAAATACATTTTAAGAGAAAATTACTCCCCCCCTTCCCAGGAGCCATTAATTGTCAGTAGCTCTTCAGTAGGCTTTGACATTAGGAAGAAAATGACAGAATTTTTTATATTCTGTTTTTTATTTATTTATTTATTTATGGCTTTTGAGACAGGGTTTCTCTGTGTACCTCCGGTTGTCCTAGAGCTCTTTTTGTAGACTAGGCTGGCCTAGAAATCACAGTCTCCTGAGAGCTGGGATTAAAGGCATGTGCATGTATTGTAATTTTATCATATTTTAAAATACAGAATCATCCGTTTCCGTATTGGATGCCTGTGTTGCATAGTGTTCCAGGCCATACTGCCTGGACTGGGTTCCAGCTCTGTTCCACATCTATGCAGGACTGTGGATGGACTTATCAGGTTCTCAAACCTCAGCTTCATTAACTATTAACTACAAGATGAGGCAGAGGAGCATCTATTTCTTAAAGCTGTCACAGAGATTCAGTGCGTCAGAACGGGGAAGCACTTAAAAGGCAGCCAGCAGAGCCCTCTTCAAGCTCCGGGTATCAGTCACACTCGAGTCCCCAGCTGTCCAACTCAGCAATTTCCCCTGCAGCAATCCCTGTCTACTAGTCTGTTCCCCTTCCTGGGTGACGTCATGTTCCTTTTCCTGTAAGTGCTCATACCTGCTTCTCTAGCGGCCTGGCTGATCACTATTTTTAAAACAACTAGACTCTTTTATCATATTGATCCACTTTGAAGTATGATAGTATCAAGTGCTAGCAAGAGAAAGGGTGAGTGGCTGGAGAGATGGCTGAGAGAGTAAAATCACGTACAGGACTCTTGCAGAGGACCGAGGTCTCGTTCCCAGCAGCCACATGTTACTCCACTTCCTGGGGACTGACACTCTTTTTTGACCTCCAAGGGCTTCTGCATGCTCGTGGTACATACGTGTACTTCCAGGAACACACATATATACAAAAAAATGAATAAAAACAAACATAAAAATATTTAAATAGGGCTGGTGAGATGGCTCAGTGGGTAAGAGCACCCGACTGCTCTTCCAAAGGTCCAGAGTTCAAATCCCAGCAACCACATGGTGGCTCATAACCATCCCTAACAAGATCTGACTCCCTCTTCTGGAGTGTCTGAAGATAGTTACAGTGTACTTACATATAATAAATAAATAAAAAAAAAATTTAAATAGCCGGGCGTGGTGGCGCACACCTTTAATCCCAGCACTCGGGAGGCAGAGGCAGGCAGATTTCTGAGTTCGAGGCCAGCCTGGTCTACAGAGTGAATTCCAGGACAGCCAGGGCTATATGGAGAAACCCTGTCTCGAAAAACAAACAAACAAAAAAAAATTAAATAAATCTTTTTTTGGAGGTTGGGTAGGTTTTGAGACAGGGTTTCTCTGTGTAGCCCTGGTTGTCCTGGAACTCACTCTGTAGACCAGGTTTGCCTCCAACTCAGAAATCCACCTTCCTCTGCCTCCCAAGTGCTGGGATTAAAGTTGTGCACCACCACTGCCCAGCTAAATAAAAATATTTAAAAGGTAGAGATATATAATATGATACAATTAATAAAAGCTTATTTTTGTTTTTTTGCTTTGAAGAGAGTTGGGTCTTTTGTTTTGCTTTCTTTTTCATTCTTTTTCTTGTTGTTTGAAACAGTCTCATGGCCTAGGGCGGCCTAGAATGAGCCACAGAGTTGAAACAAGGTCTTGAACTCTTAATTTTCCTGCCTTCACTGTCCAGGTGCTGGGACTGCAGGTCTGTGCCAACGCACTCAGGGCTGTATACTGAAGTGGAAACTTAAGGGTTCTTTGGAGAGTCAGATGTGTTGGATGGTGTTTTGCTGGGACAAACACGTTAAAGGAGTGTTTTCCTGAAGTGGACACAGGTGAAAATAAGGCAGAGTCAGGAAGGAACGTTTCCCTGAAGCAGACACAGGAGAGAGGATGTTCTGCTAAAGCAAGCATGTGACAAGACACCTGGTGAAGGATTCTTCACTAAGGACACTTGTATATCAGTCTGCCTTACATTTTGTAGTCAAGCTGCATTTGTCAGGACTCCGTAGAGAGAAACACACCAAAAATCTTCTGGTGCTGTGCTGTAGTTTCTTGCCGCTTCCTCGGACTTGGGGTGACTGGCAGAGTGGCGTCAGCTGAGACAGAAGCACATGCTGAGGCAAGGCACATCATGGAGGACAGGAGATGTTTGGAGGGTATAAAAAGGACTTGATGGACGGTGATGGAGAAGAGCTAGGCTTGCTTATAGAACTAGCTGTGCAATGCTTGTGGGTCTCGAGTCTTCACTGATCTTTGTAAAATCCAAAAAAAATTCAAGATCACCTAGCCCCTTCCCCCTCTGAAGTGACTTTCCAAACTATACTAGCAGGCCAAGTGCAGAGCCAGATAAGGAAGCTGGTCAAGTAAACAATGTTGAGAAAAAAACCATAAGGGCAGGCAGAGTGAGGGACTAAGCCAAAGGTAGTCACACTATATAAACCAACCAATGCCTGAAAGGGTACTTGCTACACCAATTAGAATAAGCCAGCTAGACCTGTTGCCTAAATCTGCCCCTTACAAGGTATAAAAAGTGTGTTCTTTGTTTGTCTGGGGTATCTCCTCTTGCCTGCCTGTGTGTGGGTTCCCCAATGCATTGGATCAATTTAAAAAAAAAAAAAAAAAAAAAAAACTCTTTCAGTTTGCAGTGATGTTGGTCTCTGTGGTCTTTGTGAGTGAGGGTCTTTTGGCGGACTCCAACATCTTCACTTTCCTGAGAGAGGCACAGCTAAGAACTTGAAATCCTGGTGTTCCTCCTGGTCCCTCCTGCCAACTCGAGCCAAGGCTGAGGCATGGCTGTCCTGTTAGGTCATGCCACCACTGCTGCTAATCCGGACTCTACCAAATTGGACAGCTGGTGTATCCGTGAAGTGTTTGTGAGTGGATTGAGCTGCCTGCTAACCTGTGAACTGGACTGCCAATTTCCAAACAACACAGATGGGAGTTGCTCCAAAGAACCTTTCTAAACAGGTCCCACTTCTTTCCTATCCTTTCTTTCCCAATACCTCTGGTGGGTGGTGGGCTAAAAGGGAGGTTAAAGCATTTAAGAACAATCTTTAAAAATAGGTTTTGAAAAAAAATAAGTTGAAACAGACCAAAACCAAGATGAAGTACATGGGAGGCACTGGCTAAAAGTCTGTGTTCAAAGCCTTTAGAATTCTTGGTCTCCAGGCACTGTGCAGGCTCTGTCCCAGCCATCCATTCCACACCCACCCTTTCCTCCATTCCCACCACTGGGGATTATATTATCTGCATAGACCATAGCCCAGTAGAAGGCAGTGGGAGGCACAAGGCTGTTGGGGCTCAAAACATTCTCTCATCCTTAGCAAGCCATTCAGTGCTTGCAATCAATTTCTAAGCCTCAAATAGTCTCTTAGTGACTCTCAATGCCTCATGCTGGCTCTCAATGTGGAGGATATTATCAGAGCACACTGTACAAAGAAGCCCATTAGTCCTACACTTCTCAAGAAAATAAAAAAGGCATGCTATTCTAGGACCCTTCTTGTTTTGTTTTGTTTTGTTTTGTTTAGACAGTTTCATGTAATCCAGTTTCATGCTGCTCAAATTTATTATGGATCCGAAGATGACCTTTGACTCCTGATCCTCTAATCTCCTCTGGAATCACAGGAATGTGTTTGTGTCATCTCTCCCTTCCCCCATTGACTTCACAGATTGTTTTGTCCTGTTTGTTTGTTTGTTTGTTTGAGACAAAGTCTCTTATAGACCATACTGGCCTTGAATTGGCTGTTACTGAGGGTGACCTTGAACTTCTCATGCCTAATACCTCCCAAGTGTTGGGATTACAAGCATTTTGCCAAAACCTCAGGTTTCAATGGGATCCTGGGAGTCAAACCCAGGGCATTGTAATGCAGGGCTACATACATACACAGCCTTTCACAGGACACTTAATGAAAGACATATAATTGGATGTAGTTCAATCCTTTCTGAGCTGAGTGCTTATCAGAACACTGATAATACCCTATGGTATATCTATTAATAATCCAACCAAAAAAGAAAAGAAAGAAAAAAAGAAAAATACCCAAAATCCAAAAACAGGAACTACAATATAGTACAATAAATATTAAAAGCAAAAAAATTGAAAAATTAAATTTCATACTATCTGGGATTTTGTTTGTTTTTTGAGACAAGTTTCTCTGTGTAGTCCTGGCTGTCCTGGAACTCACTCTGAAGACCAGGTTGGCCTTGAACTCAGAGATCAACCTACCTCTGCCCCCAAGTGCTGGCATTAAAGATGTGCAATGCCATCACCAGGCCCACTTTTGCATTTTAAATAATATAGTCAAGAATTTACTAGTTGACACAAGAAACCTGGAAAGTCTTTATTTAAACATTTACAAGACTAACATTTAGACATTCTTTTTTTTTTTTTTT
>NC_034594.1:52804598-52829317 GCF_900095145.1 Mus pahari
TTCTCTGTATATCCCTAGCTGTCCTGGAACTCACTTTGTAGACCAGGCTGGCCTCGAACTCAGAAATCCGCCTGCCTCTGCCTCCCGAGTGCTGGGACTAAAGGTGTGCACCACCACGCCCAGCTAAGGATTTTTTAAAAATTTATGTGTATGAGTGTTTTGTCTTCATGTATGTGTACTACATATGTGTGGTACCTGTTAAGGCCTAGGTAAAATATTAAGGCCTACATGGAATGTTAAGGCCTAGGTAGCTGTTAACCTGACTAGCCTGCTATTTTGTGCTGTTACTACTGTTATAAGTAAACTCTCTCATATGCTGTTTCTGACGTTACTAGGAAACTTTCTCATGCCCAAGTTGATTCCATATTCTGTTATGTTCTGTACCCTTGGAAACCAAGCATGATAGAAGTCAGTAGAACTGGTTTGTATAGTTACTCACAATAAGCTTGGACCACAGCCTAAGAGAGGCACCTGCACCAATAGAAGAAACTATTTGGAATAAGACTTCCATTTTGCGTAGGGGTAGAGTAAAGACCTCCCTGGGAACTGGTACTCTACTTAGCTAGAAAGAGACATGAAAGTGGGTAACTGACATCCTGGCTGGCAAGTTAAGATGTGAATGCTAGACAAGACCCTTCCTGGAAACAAGTTAGAACATGAGTATTAGATAAGGCAAAGTCCCCTACCATAGTTGAATACCCCAACCAATAGGAGCAGGATAAGTTTATAACAAAGGCTTCTTTCTAAGGAAATCCCTTATCCCTAAATCCTGATTGGTGGAATAACTTGGCAAAGATGTTTGTGGATTTTAGGCTTAAAAATCCTGTAGGAGGGCTGGTGAGATGGCTCAGTAGTTAAGTGCACTGACTGCTCTTCTGGAGGTCATGAGTTCAAATCCCAGCAACCACATGGTGGCTCACAACCATCTGTTATGGGATCCAATGCACTCTTCTAGTATGTTTCTGAAGACAGCTGCAGTGTACTCATATAAATAAAAAATAAATAAATCAAAATGATGAGGACAAATCTTTTCACACTCCAATATCCAGTACAAACACATACTAAGGATCAGAACAGTCCAAACTCGCTGCATAGTCAGTCAAAGTGAACCTAACACTTCTGTTCTCCTCCTGCCTCCCGAGTGCTGAGGTTATAGTTACTGATACCAGGTTCAGTGCTGGGGATAAATCCAGGATGCTGTGAATGTTAAGAAAGTATGCCACCAACAGAGCTATAGCTCTTCCTCTATATACACATTTAAAACTGTATGCATATTGTTTTAGCTCAAAAACATTAATGTTCAAACGTTGGAATGTTGTGGTAGAAAATGTCTATAACATCGTGAAGTTTATCCACTTCCCACAGGAAATCTGATTTTGGGGGCTAAAGAGATAGCTCAGTTAAGGGCATGTGCTGCCCTTGCAGAAGACCAGAGTTCAATCCCAAGCACCCATATGGTGGCTCACAATCATCTGTAACTTCAGTTCCAGAGTTTCCAATAGGCACACATATGTGGATGTTGTGTGCATACATGCACACAGGCCTGTGAATCACACTTATTCACACAATGGCACATGATCACACTTTTCATATCCTTCCTGTCACTTTGAAAGACATATCTGAAAACATGTCAAATACATACATATGTTATGTATGTGTGTATGTCTATATTCAAATTGTATAATTAAAATATTTGTTTGTTTGTTTGTTTGTTGTTACTGATTTGGGGGCAGGTTCTCACACAGCAGCCCAGGCTGTCCTGAGCTTACTTCTTAGCTCAGGGTAGTCTCAAACTCACTGTGATCCTTATGGTCAGCTTCTGAAGACTGAGGCATAAATCATCATGGCCTGCTTTAAGGACTTTTATTCCTTCTGAACAATAGTGCTGTGGAATGGGGTGTTTGGGGTAAGGTGATATAGGCAATGTTTGTAGGTGTTCTGATCAAATCGGGTCCATATTTGCTCATTTCACAGTATATCAATCATTGAATGGCCTTATTTGCTAAAATCTGCTCCCTGGGCAGCCCAGTATGGAGTCCAGAAGAGATATCTCAGGAATATTTATGAAATAAGGAAGGGAGTAGTCTAAGGATTGGGCTAAGGTGATTCACGCAAGAAAAAGCAAGTAGGAACTAGTAGACTGTGCTTCCCAAACCAAACTTTATTGCTCTTCAGATTGTGCATGCTCAGAAAAGGGCAGCACAAATACCTTCTGAGGGTGGAGTCTTGTCCCTCTGTAGGCGACAGGTCAGCTATCAGACACCTGCCTAAACCTGAGGGACCTATGGCCTCAGTGTGAGAAAGACGATGCTGCTGTCAACTTCTTGGGACTCTAATCTATTGCTTAGCATACACAGACCCTCAAAATTCGTGCTCTGGGGTTTGAGAGATGGCTTAGCAGGTAAGGTACTTGGCTAGGCAAGCCTGATGACCTGAGTTTCATCCCAGGATTCCACAGTGGAAGAAGATAACCAATGTCCAAAAGCTGTCTTCCAGCCTCCACTCAAAAACCACGATGCTCATGTACTCTATAATAATAAATCTTAGAATTCCATATTCATTGGCTTTGAGACAAGAGACAAGGTCTCACCGTGCAGCTTTGGCTGGCTTGGAACTTGCTGTGTAGAACAGACTGGCCTGGAACACACAGAGATCTGCCTGCCTCCACCTTCCCAGTGCTGGGATTAAAAGTGTGCCTCAGCACAAGCAGCAAAAAAGAATTTTAGAGACAACTGAAATGAAGTAAGAAAGGCGTGCTGGTGTGAACTTAGAATCCCAGCACTTGGGGGCACCAAAACAAGTTCAAGGCTAGCCAGAGCTACAGAGCAAGTCCCTCTTTCAAAAATCTGAACAAACAGGGCCAGGGCGTGGCTCAGACAGTTGTGCCTGTTGTTAAGCCCGAGGACCTGAGTTCAATTCTCAGAATCCATGTGTTGGAGAGAGAATGGAACTGACTCCCAAAAGTTGTCCTCTGATCAAAATCAAACAGATTTTTTTTTTCATTGCATGGAGAAGAGGCGTAATTAAAATTGTTCCTGGAAGAGAGAAAAATCGAAACATGGTACCCAAGCAGAAAGGACAGGTGGCGGTGGCGGCACTTAAGCAAAGAAATGAAAGGTATGACAGGAATCCCGAAGGCCCATCTCGATTCCTTTCCTTTATTGCCCAGTAACAACGTGTAATTCCTTGAGAATTTATTGCGTTTCTTTTAGCAGACCGTAAGCTTTAGAAGGTCAAGTCCGCATCTATTGCATTAATCACTGTATCCCCGGGAAGGAGAGATGGTCACTAAACAGTCGCCGGCTAAGGTGCTGCAGGGTAGCCCTAAGCACGGATTGAGCAAAGAGCACCCACAAGTTGGAAGCAAGGAATCCTCCCCAAAACAAGCTTCTTAAGGGGGCTTCTGAGATAATATCGGAAGGGTGGAATCAGGTTTCTGGAATATTCGCGAAAGGGGCAGGTGGACTGTAAGGACAACGGGGAATGACAGGTGAGCGTTGGACGCTCCTGGTCAGGAGGGGCGGGGCAGGGCGGGGCAGGGCGGGGCGGCGTGTGTCGCGCATGCGCACCCATGCCCTCGGCCTGCCTCCTGACCGGGACGCGCTTGCCGGCATGTGTGCGCGCGCGCACGCGCGAGGTCGAAGCGGAAATGGCGCCGCGGGGCCGCGCGTCCGGGCGGCGAGCGGAAGTGGGTGTGAGAGCGGAAGTGGCCGGCTGGAGCCGGGGGCTGGGCGGGGACCGGGATCGTCAAGTAAGGCGGCGGCGGAGTCGGAGGCGGCGGCGGCTCGGCAGGCGGGTTGAAGCTTCGGGGGCCAGGTCGGTCGGGTGGTGGCTGCCCGCTACAGGCAGCGCGTGCCGGGCCAGCGCGTGTGTCCGCCTCTCCCCACCCCGCTCCCCGTCCCCTTCTCCCCTCACCTACCGCACCCAGCCCCCCTCGTCAGGGGCAGCGGGGCCGCTCCCTCCGTCCTACCCTCGATTGCCCACCCTCACCGCCCTTGTTTCTCCTTCCCCTGCCCGGGGCAGCCGCCGCCATGATCCTGCTGGAGGTGAACAACCGCATCATCGAGGAGACGCTCGCGCTCAAGTTCGAGAACGCGGCCGCCGGGTAAGCGCACGCCGAGAGGAGGCCGAGTTGACCCCCGCTAAATCCCGGGTGGCGTCCGGCTCCCCAGCCCTAGAGGGGGACAGATCGGGAACCTGGCGCGGCTTCAGGGCTTCCCTGGCAGGATGGACGTGGGAAGCCACGGGGTGCGGTGAGCCGAGGGCCTGAGATGCGTGGGGAGAGGCTGAGACAGGGATGCGGAAGCAGCGAGAGGACAGGAGCAAGGCGTGCCAGAGAACAGGAGACCTGTGGGACGTGAGGGCAGCCGAGGCCAGAAGTCAGCGTCCGAGAGCCTACTGTCCTAAGGGGGAAAGACAGGGGTCCACTTTCCTCTGTATTTTCCGTCATTGTTCCGAACCCAGAGAGACCCTTTTGGGGAAGCTGGATTGAATGGAGTTTTCAGGAATTCCCAGGGCGAGGTGGAAAGAACGTGTAGGCCCAGATCGCCACCGGCATTCTGCTTCCCCACCCCCATTTCTCCCCCAGGAAAAACAGGAGACAAGACTGAAAGCAGACCCAGGTTGCTAGGAGGAAAAAAAAATCTCCAACCTACTGTGAGAGAAACTAGCCATTTTGTTATATATCCTTTAGGCAAAGCCAACGGTTCTCCATCCACACTCTCTTTTAGCTCTCGAGACAAGCTTGCTCGATTTATCTATCTATCTATTGGTTGTGTGTCTTAAATTCTTATCAAAGACCCTGGTCTTTGATTTCTTATGTAGTAATGCCGACTGGGTTAATAGTTGCTTCTGCTCCCAGAATCTATAAAGTTCTTAGGATAACCATTTATAACATCAGCATCTTAATATATGGGACGTATTTCCAGCTTTCTCTGTCATACACAAAAAGGCAAACTCCTCCCTTAAAGCTGCATTGCCTCTCTAATATATGTAAAACCTGAGCAGAGGAATTGGGTTTTAGGTTCTAATTTATGGTGGCCTGTGGCCATTCCTTTGCCTCATTTCCTCCTTGGTGAAGGTGGGGCTTCACATTTTGGTTTCACAGTTAGGAAATAAGTGCAGGCTGTTTTCTGTGAACTAGGAACTAGAAATAGGAAAGTGCTTGCTGATCCACAGAAGCAAGAGGATTGGGAGAGGGGAATTCATTCATTCTCCCCTTTAATTCTAAGCATTTGTAATGAACTTGTGGTTCACAGACATTGAAAGCATGAACTCACTACTTACACGGACTATATTGTCTGTTCTGCCTCTTGTAAGGCTACTGAGTTTACCTGCAAAGCAAAATAGGACATTCCTTGAATTGGTGCATTCAGTGAACATACTGTTTCCTGCCCTGGACTGCAACTGAGCACATATGCACTTCACTTGTTTCTTGTCTGCAGCTTTTTTGCATTTTGAGTTTTGGAGTTAGTCAACACTGGGGACTTAATGTGGGTGAGGGGGTGTGTGCTTTTTAATTAGTGTAGCACAAAGGAGGAAGTTAAAATAACTTCTGCATTTTCACTGCTGATCTTAATACATACATTATCAAGTCTCGACTAGCAAAGAATGAGTCCTGGGTGGTTACAAGCTGATCTACAAGATAAATGGCTGTGTGTGTTCAAGTAGAGGCCTGCCTTTAAATGGAGGAGGACTGTCACTTATTAATAATTTGATTCTAAGACGTGACCCATTATTCAGAACTTTAGCCATTTTTCTTTTAGAAAACTCTCCTTAAAGTTCTGTGGTTGGTGGTATATTATATGCCTGTAGTCCAAGCACATTCAACTGTAACCCTAGCTTTCAGGAGCTCATATGAGACAGGAGGAGCAAAAGCTCTAGGCCCTAGTGAGACCTTGTATCAAAGAAAAGAGAAAAAGCCAGGCCAGCCAGACTGGGTGTGATGTACTTGTAATCTCAGTGCTTGGGAAGTGGAAGCAGGAGGCCCAGGAGAGCAAGGCCGACCTAGCCTACCCTGTTGCAAATAAAAAGCTTACTCTTTCAGTAAGATTAAATAGGGTTTTAAATTTGGAGGGCATAAGTTAGAATTTCTTTGGGGGGGGGGATGGATGCTTACTGCAGCCAGGTGTAATGTCTGAGGAGGTGGGAGGTTTTGTCTTATTCTAGCCCATCCTTGGACTGTATGACTTAACAAATTTGCTCATAACATTGTGTTTAAAAATATTTTGAATATCTGAGAAGAGGCTATGGAGGGCCCAGGTTTCCTGAAATTGCCTGTTTCTGTGGGGTGTGATGACACTCTCCTATAATCCTAGCATTAGGGAAACAGGCAGAAGGGTCAACATAGGTTCTAGTCCAGGGATATTTAGTGAGACTCTATCTCAGAAGAAAAGAAAAGAAAAGCCTACCTCTGAAAAATAAGTATGTTTCCAGGTCCGCCCTTTAAGATGAGGCTGCACTGAGGTGGTTCCAGAGGTCAGCAAGGATGGCTAGTGTGCTCATCATAAACATTGGTGGGTCTCATCGGAGCTCAATACCAGGCAGCAGTTGAAAGAATGGGGGGCCTTCCGAAGAGAGCCCGTTAGCAGAGTTAGGGAGGAACTGATGGATACACTATATTGGGAGAAGATAACCAGCTTAAAGAGAAGGAGAAGCCTGGAGGCCTCAGAGAGAAGAGAGGCTGTGCTGTCAGGGTGGAAGCAGGGAGGGCTGAGCCCCACACTGCTCTTTGCACTTTGCAGAACAGATTAGTCAGGGGAGTTATGTCCCTGGTGGCCTTTGCCAGAGGGAGTTTTTCTCTTCTGGAGTGTCCTGTACCATAGCCACTTACTACATGTGGCCTGTTATTTAAATAAAAAGATGAAGTAAAACTAAAATTTGTTTCCTGAGTTGGACTAGCTGTGTTGGATCTTTAGACTCCATTGCCACTTGGGGCAAGCGACTGCTGTGTTTGCCCAGTGTGTGTGCCTGTTACTGTGGACAGCTCTGTTGGACGGTGCTGTTCTGCCTACTGACAATGAAGGTGGGAGCTGGTTTCCTCTGGGGAGGGTGTTTTGAGTCCTCAGGGCCCTGCACATGCTCGGAAGCACTTGGCCTGCACTGCTTCCCAGCTAGCTCTCGGGAGGCGGTCTTCAAAGACAGGAATGGTGCACCCGGCTTTCCTTTTCGTTGTTTCACTTTATCTTTTTTATTTTTAATGATCCCTTGGGTTATCTTGCTGCATCTTTTTGCCTGTAGCATCAGACTGAAAGTTTAAACTTGTATTTGGGTGAGACTTCAGTTAAAAAAAAACTCTTTAAGCATACAATTGGCCACAATCATTTGTAATTTAAAGACAATTTTAGCAAAGTTTCCCACTCTTTCCCACCATACTCCTGAGAAGTGGCTATTTGAGCTCTCTGTAAATGTCTTCATAAAGGGATGCAGTAAAGCAACTCCTGTCAGATAACACAGTCTCTACACTATGACTAATTCACAAGCTACACCCAACACTGTAAATAATGTCCTGCATGAGTCTTATCCACAGCACTGCCTTTTCACTGGGAATGCTTGCCCAGACCACAGTTAAAGCAGAAGTAATCTGGAAATTTAATTGACTTCTTTTGTTACTACATACACACCAAGAATCTTTATCCTCAGAAGCTAGGCCTGTCAACTTTGCAGTTACACAGTCCAGAACTGAGGAAATGCTGTTAGATTTGAGCTGCTGCTGATTTTCAGTGCCTTCTGGCTCTTTCCCACAGCCCGTGCATATTGTGGGAGCCATGGTTCTGTGAGGGGGAGAGCTCAGTGAGCAAGCAGCGCTGAGTGGGGTGGGCGAGCCCCGTGGGAGGAGAAATTTGAGAAAGGAACACATTAAATCTTGTAGCTACCTTGTTCTCATTCCCAAATATGCCACATATGTCCTCAGAGAGACAGACTGGCTTAAGAGATTCAGAATTAGGACATTGTTTAAACCTATAGATGTAGTGGGATGTACTGTCTGATTGTTAAGATCTAGTTGATCTTTTTTACACGGTGTTGTGATTGACACATGGCTACCTGTCCTCTGGTCCCTGCATTGTCTTTGGGGAAGGAGTCTCTAAAACTAAGGACTATTGTTTTAGCCATTTTTGTTTCCTCAGAAGAGAGAGAGAGTGTGTGTGTGTGTGTGTGTGTGTGTGTGTGTGTGTGTGTGTTCATTCTGCTCAGTAAATTTATCTTGAAGGAATAAATGCAGACTAAAGAGATTCTTGTTTTCTTTAAAAGCTTATCCCCCTCCCCTTATTTTTGAGAGAGAGGGAGAAGGAATGAGAGCCATCATACATCAGAGGCCAGAGAAGAAATGTTGGGTGTCCTACTGTATCGCTGTCTCATTCCTTTGAAACTGGATCTTTTACTGGACTTGGAATTAATCATCCTCCTGTCTTAGCCTCTGTAGCACTGAGGTTACAGGCTTTTTCCGTGGATCCCAGGGATTCTATCTCAGACCCCCAGGCTTGCCCAGTGTGTGCTCTTCCCACTTAGCCATCCACTTCAGTGTCAGCGTTGCTGCTGCTGTGGTGCTGAGTCAGGGTCTCTAGCCCAGGCTGGCTTCAAACTCATGGTGCTCCTTCTGCCTCAGTTTCCTGTATACCCTGCCACACCCAGCTTTTTACCACTTTTCTAAGTTTGTTTGTTTGTTTTTCAAGACAGGGTTTCTCTGTGTAGCCCTGGCTGTCTGTGTAGCCCTGGCTGTCCTGGAACTCACTTTGAAGACCAGGCTGGCCTCGAACTCAGAAATCCGCCTGCCTCTGCCTCCCGAGTGCTGGGATTAAAGGCATGCGCCACCACGCCCGGCATTTTTTTTTAAGCTTTTATTTTCTTATTCTTTTTTTAAGATTTATTTATTTTATGTATACGAGTACACTGTAGTTGTCTTCAGACACACCAGATCTCATTACAGATGGTTGTGAGCCACCATGTGGTTGCTGGGAATTGAACTCAGGACCTCTGGAAGAGTAGTCGGTGCTCTTAACCACTGAGCCATCTCTCCAAGCCCTATTTTCTTCTTTTGAAAATAAAGCTGTGTTTGGGGTGGGGAGGGAGGAACGGGGGTTGCGGGGATGAACGTGCCTTAATCCCAGCACTTGGAAGGCAGAGGCAGGAATTGAACTTGAGTCCTTAGGCTTGGTAGCAGTGTCCTTACTCCCTGAGCTTCTTGAGTCTGAAGCTCGAGCAGATGGCAAAACAGTAAATGGTTCATCTTCTTAGTCTATTAAATGGACTATTACTATGATTTTATTTTAAACCATAAAGCAGAACAAGCTAGCTGTACTGTATCCCTATAACCTAGCATGCAGGAGGTGGAGGCAGAGGCAGACAGATCTCTGAATTCAGGACAAGCAGAGAAACCTTGTCTTGAAAAGTAGTAGAACAGGGCTGGCGAGATGGCTCAGCAGGTAAGAGCACTGACTGCTCTTCTGAAGGTCCTGAGTTCAAATTCCCAGCAACCACATGGTGGCTCACAACCACCCGTAATGAGATCTGACGCCCTCTTCTGGTGTTTCTGAAGACAGCTACAGTGTACTTATATACATAATGTATATATATATAATAATAAATAAATCTTTGGGCTGGAGCAAGCAGGGACTGAGCAAGAGGAGTTGACCAGAGCAAGCGGGGCTGACTAGAGAGAGCAGAAGTCTTAAAGTTCAATTCCCAACAACCACATGAAGGCTCACAATCATCTGTACAGCTGTAGTGTGCTCATATATATTAAATAAATAAATCTCTTTAAAAAAAAAGAAAAGTAGAACTAACATGTACAGTGTGCTCATATACATTAAATCAATCAACAATCAATTTTTTTTTTCTTTTAATGAAAAGTGGAACTAACATGTTCGGTCCCTCCTTCCCTCTCCCCCCACCTCTGTCTCTCTCTCTCCACACACACACACACACACACACACACACACAGATAAGCAGAGGAGGTGGAAAGGTCACCCCTGTGCTTGTGCAGTGATTGTTACAGTGTCTTACATTCAGCATTTTCCTTGTTGGGGCACAGAGCTTACAGCTCTTCAGCTCCTAGATATGCTCTCCTGTTCTTTAGCCCCTACCTTAGCAGCCTTTCTCCTCCAAACCTTTTGTGTAGCCTTGAAGAGTGAACTAAAATATTCATGGTGGTGGCTTGATATATATTCCCAAGTCATATAGCCAGCCACTTATAATGGATCTCAGTAGTGTTTCCCAGTGGAAATCCATGCTCAGGGTGCTTTCTTGATAGATTCAAACCTTCAGGTTTATGACTTAGAACATTAAGGTTCTTCTTAAGTTGATTTTTCTCAGGTCTGTTGATGCACTAGTAAGGTGGGGACTCTCCTGGTAGAGTTCAAGCCTAAGGGTTAGAGGGAAAACAGCACTCACTATCCCTCCCACCCAGCCAAGGTAAGTCAGGTAGTGTGGCCCTGACCCTAGCCTATCAGGTCTATAAGAGGGAGTTTGCATGCTTGCCTCCTCTAACTGGCATCATGTTAGTATTTTATTTAAATGGACTTGTTAAAGGTTATGTATACTCTTGGTTTTTAAAGGTGTGGGAAGTTGTATTGTTGTTCGTTGTGTTTGTCTGTTGGCTACAGTTGGAAGTGAAAGCTCAGGAGCAGCTCCAGCTTTCTCCTTTTGGAAGGGCATTCATTCGTTGAGACTGGATCTGCTTCCAACTCAACATTGAGCCAAGGATGACTGAATTCTGATCTTCCTGTAGCCACCTCCCAAGTGATAAAATATCATCTAGCCACATCCCTTTTGTTGTTGTTTCTTCTTCTTCTTCTTCTTCTTCTTCTTCTTCTTCTTCTTCTTCTTCTTCTTCTTCTTCTTCTTCTTCTTCTTCTTCTTCTTCTTCTTCTTCTTCTTNCTTCTTCTTCTTCTTCTTCTTCTTCTTCTTCTTCTTCTTCTTCTTCTTCTTCTTCTTCTTCTTCTTCTTCTTCTTCTTCTTCTTCTTCATTTTTTGAGACAGAAAATCTGCCTGCCTCTGCCTCCCAAGCACTAGGATTAAAGGTGTGTGCCACCACGCCTGGCTTGTTGTTGTTGTTGTTGTTTTCTTGTGACAGTCTCGCTGTGTAGCCCCAACTACCCTATAACTCACTATGTAGACCAGGTTGCCTCTGCCTCCCAGATACTGGGGATGTGGACACCAGCTTGCCTTGTGTTGTCACACGTTGGTTGCTTTGAAAAGTAGGGTAAACTTGGATGTTTCCTATAAGTGTTTTTTTTTCTTTAACATAAACTTAATAAAAGCTAATTTATTTAAGGGATATCGTTTAGTGTCAGTATCAGCTTTTAACTTTCATAAACCACATTAGATACTCCATAATATTCCATAGTTGGCCAGCAGAGCTGGAACTCTTCTTGGCTTCTTTCATACTCAAGGGCTGGAGAGACGAGCTCAGCAGTCAAGAGCACTGTTGCCTTTCAGTTCCCAGCACCTACATGGTAGCTCCCAGCTGCCTATAACTGTTGTTCCAGGAGATCTGATGGCCTCTTCACGTATATAGGCCACATGCCTTCGTGTATAAATAAAGTATATTTCAAAAGAAGATTCCCTCTAAACAGGTCTTGAGCAACGGGGTAAAATGTGGAAGTGTGTAGCTTGTCTGCTAAATGTGAAACAAACTAGGATCTTTTGAATTAGCTGCTAGCAAGATGCTAGAGGCAGTAAAGTTTTCTGATATTGGCATTGAAGAGAAGAGGAATATAACAGCTTTCACTGGGGTTTAATTCAGTAAAACATGTAGTAGCTGTTGTGTATCAGAAGGTCTTCTAGGACTGTTTTACTGTTTTGTCTATAGTAGTTCTGCAAGATTGAGATAATTTGTATTCTCCCATTTTATAAATGAGGAGATGAGGAAAGGAGGGTAAGAAGTCTTATTTGTCCAGTGCATAAGCCTGGTGAGAAAGATGAGAAGAGGAGTGCTTTGCCTCTGCTCGGTGATTTTTTTTCCCCCCAGTGTTAGTTTGTGCTGCGCTTCTGTGTAAGTCCTGAGATGTGACAAGAGGTAGGACCAGAGCAGGCTTGCATGAGAGTGGCGGTGCTCTGATGATGAAAGGAAGAAGGGAGGTCTTTGTAAAGGCCTAAAACACGATCTGTGGGATGGAACAGAACTTACTGTGCTATAGATAGCTTAAAATCATCCTTTTACCTTAAACAAACAGATTCATTCTACATGACTAAACTTGGCTATTTTTCTGTCTGATGTTATTTCCATAGGCATTATGCTGAGGGTGGGGGAGGGGCAGAGAGCCATTAACACAGCTGCAGGTGTTCTTTGTCTGTCTTTCACCTTTAGCAAGTTCAGGTCCATGAAAGAATGAATGTGTGTGTTCTTCATTTGTTAGCCACTTAAATAGGATGCTCCAATTTCAGTAAAAATCAGGACCCCTTCAAAGTCCTCCTAAAAGCAAGCAACAGTACAATTATTTTCCCTATTTTCATTTGATCTGTTTATGTATATTTGTGGACCCGGAGGTCAGAGCACAACCTGAAAGAGTCGGCTCTCTCCTTTCTCCCCATGGAACTTGGGGATCCAACTCAGGTTTGAGGTCATTAGGACTAGCTGGCAAGTGTCCCCATCTTACCCTAAAATTTTCTTACTAAGGGCCTTTTCGTTGTTTTACAGAAACAAACCAGAAGCTGTAGAAGTAACATTTGCAGGTAAGTGTCTTTATCTCATCCCTTTTAAGAGAGTAATGAGATAAAAAGAAATAATTTTAGTGTATTTTGTCTGTGTTCCTTGTATGTGCCTGATGCCTGAGGAGACCACAAGATGGCATCAGATCTCCTGGAATTAGAGTTACCAAATGACTGTGAGCTGCCATATAGGTGCTTGGAATTGAATCTGGGTCCTCTGGAAGAGCAGCTAATTCTCTTAACCACTGAGCTAGCTCTGCTTCCCTGAAAAGAGAAGTTTTGATTTTCAAGTCTTTCTTGAGGCCTTCAAGAATTATTTTATAGTCGGGCATGGTGGCGCACGCCTTTAATCCCAGCACTCGGGAGGCAGAGGCAGGCGGATTTCTGAGTTCTAGGCCAGCCTGGTCTACAAAGTGAGTTCCAGGACAGCCAGGACTGTACAGAGAAACCCTGTCTCGAAAAACAAAAAACAAAACAAACAAAAAAAAAAAGTATTACGTATTTGTAACATTGCTAACTGATTTTGGAGTTCAGAAAACTATATAAAGCTAACCTATATATCTTAGTGAGTGGGGATACTTGATATCTTAGAAATTTGGTTTTTGTTTTGTACAAAGAACTGTCTTTCTACTTTGGAAGTCTAGTTATAATCTAGTAGCCATCATGTAAGTTTGTCTAACATTTGGGGGAGGCAAGGTCAACAATGATGGAGCTTGTTTGTCAAATCAGAGAAATGGTGGTTTGTTTTTTTTTTTCCATTCTCTGTTGGCCATAGATGGTGGTACAAGTCATTTGTGCCAGGAGGCAGAGCAGGTGGATCTCTGAAAATTTGAGGTCAGGATGGTTTACACGGAGAGTTCTAGGCTGTCTAGAGCCATGTGGTGAAACTGTGTTTCATAAAACAAACAAAAAAATTGTCTAGTCAAATGTGAGCTCAGAGATTTTACAGCTAAGTGTCCAGAAAGGCAGGTGCTTGACCAAAGAATCTGAGAAGATTTGTAGCTCCTAAGGTGGATGTCATCTGTGCATCTTCATCGCCAGCAGTGCCCAGTCCGCATGGTTCTTGTGATTCCCATGCAAGTTCTCTGCATTCTGCCCCTCAGAACCTAGCTACAGTAATGCTATAGATGAGCTCAGCTCACTTTGTAGTGCAGGAAGAAAGAGCCTTAAGAAAGGCCTAGACATAAAGGAAACCTAAAAGATAATCATCTCTCTTGTGTTGATCTTGGTTAGATCTTAATTCAAAATTTTTATAAAGAATTATTTATTTTATGTATATGAGTGCACTGTAGCTGTCTTCAGACACACCAGAAGAGGGCATCAGATCCCATTACAGATGGTTATGAGCCACCATGTGGTTGCTGGGAATTGAACTCAGGACCTCTGGAAGAACAGTCAGTGCTCTTAACCACCGAGCCATCTCTCGAATCCCCTTAATTCATATATTTAAGACAACAGTGTTTGTGGGGTGTTGTTGTTGTTTAAAACAGTAGGTAATAGATGAATAGCTTACCAGGTATTTAGTATTTGTTTGAATTTGAGCATGACTGGTTGTGGTTATGTTCAAGTAATATGTCTCCCAAAGATACATCTTGATGTATATATGGATCAGATGTCTGGGGTTGGCTTTGTAATAAATTGAGATGGGGTGAGTATACTCTGAAAGAAGCCCCATGTACTTATCAGCATTAATGCTGCATAGGTGGATCCGTTTATAGCTTTCTTTCTCTTGGAAATGTGTTACAACGAAAGGTTTTTTTTAAAAAACAAAAAACATTACTTTAGTATAAGCTATGGTTACACAAAACATAGCTTTGTAATTTTAAGAGAGACCAAAGAGGGGGCCATGGAGCAATTCCATAGCAGATTTTTGGTTGGCTTCCCATGAACTAAAAATAAACATTGTTTTACTTGAATCTCTCTTATCAGAGGTCTCCTCCTGGCCAGCCCTGTGGTAGGTAGTGGGAGATTACTCCTGTTTCCAGAGTGAGCAAGCTTTCTTGCTTTTTTCACAGATTTTGATGGCGTCCTTTATCATATTTCAAATCCTAATGGAGACAAAACAAAAGTGATGGTCAGTATTTCTTTGAAATTCTACAAGGAGCTTCAGGCACATGGAGCTGATGAGGTAAGGTCCACACTGGCTTCCTTGGGACTCTTGTGTTTGCTTTACCTTTCGTTGGCCCCTTGCCCTTCAGTGAAGGCTACATCTCCCTTACAAACAGAGGCTGCTTTATACAGCTGACTGAGGCTTCCAAACTCCATTCCCCATAAAAATGTTTTCCAGAGATTTTGCCTCTTGGTTTGTTTGGTTTTTATCTTGGAGCAATAATGATATTTCCTAAGCAAAGTTTAGAAGTTTTTTTAAAAAGGGTCTCACATAGCTCCGGGTGGATGGAAAGTCTCCAATTCCTGATTGCCTTCATCTTCCAAGTACTAGAATTATAGGCATGTACCACCATACCCAACTCAGAATCTTATTCTTTTCAAGTTATTCAGGCTAGACAGATTTGCAAAGTAATGAAAACGAAACAGTCCTCCAGAAATAACAGAGAATATTTCCTTAACTAATACAAAAATAGTTATAGTAACAATAAGACAGGTTCTGTTGCATATTTAGAATCTTATCAAGGCAGCTTGGAGTTTGTGGCGTATTCAATGTCATAATCTTGGTTTCCATCCCCAAAGGGAAGCATAAGTAACTGTCTTGTAAAATTTTTTTAAGTTAATATTCTTTAGAGCTGACCTTTCCACCTGCCCTTCCTTATAACTACCATAGGGAAGTGCAAAGGGCTGTCTAGCCTTGTGCCCTGGCTTTGGGTAGCTAGAGTAGAAGGTTTGGTTCCTGTTGAACTGCAGTTGCTCTGGGGCAAGCCATTTATGGAAGAAAGAAAATGCTGTTACACCAATGCGTGCACATTGTGGTTGGGTCTCAAAGCAGGAAGTATGACTCAGTTCCTGAATCAGTTTTAACAAACTAGACTCTCCTTAATCTGCTACGTGAAGATGCAACCATTTCTCTATCTGAAAGTGGTAGCTTTTGAACAGCTTCAGATTTCTGAAATGCTGTGTATAGATCATATGATCTAGAACTTTGTAAAGTTTTGCTCTAAAATCAAGAGTTCTAAGATCTTCAGGGAGCTGAGCCCTTCTTTGTTCAGGTGCTTTTGATTTGCTGAAGGACGAGGAGTAACCAGAGGGAATTTAAGGGGATTTTATCAGAAGACGAGAAGCTGGTCTGCTGCAGCTTGCGACCCAACATGGCTTGGATTTATTAAGACTCATTCCATCTTTTGCTTGGCCTGCTAGTGCAACTCTGGAACACATTGCAGTTTTCATAGCTCCCACATAGGCTAGAGAGCCCAAGTGGGTGGAGGAAGTAACATTCCCAGTGTGGGAGCAGAGTAAGCAGTAAGTGACTCCCTAGGTTGGTTAAACAGTGACCAGCCTGTGAGAACCACAGGAAGCTTGTTACTGTTCCATAGTCCATTTTTAAAAGCAGAACACTCTGCTGCTCAGTAGGCAGGTTTAATAGTTATAAGTAGATAGATCGCCTTCCTCTTCTCCCTGTTAAAAAGAGGCACAGATGTAAAGGTGACTCAAGATAGGAAGTGTGGGTGAGCAGTGTGCTGCAGTGGTGAGCCCAGCGGTGAGAGGCGGGGGGGGGGGGGGGGGGTTATGAGCTCGAGTTACATAGTGTGAGTTACATAGTGAGGTTGGCCTCAAGAAAGTAGCAGGGAAATGTTCAGGGGATGTGCAGGAACAGAGAAGACCTTCAGTGGCTCGGTGGGTGAAAGCTCTTGACATGCAAAGCTGATGACCTTAGTTTAGTCCCTGGAATCATGGTGGAAGAAAAAAACTTGACTTCTAGAAGTTGTCTTCTGACTTCCACATTTGGCACCAGCAGCCACACATGTGATAATAATCATAAGTAAAAAATTAGATATTTTAAAGAAGAAAGAACAAAAGAATTAAAAGTAGTATAAACGTGGCTCTAAATACTTTGTAGATTTAAGAATATTGACTTGGTAAACCTGGAAGGGCTTTGGTTTCCCCCATGTCTGATACTCCCTTTCTTCAAGTATCAATTGTGTAGGATTGTAGCTCAGAGGGAGCATGCCAGTGTTCCTTTTATACCCCAGATTTGTAGGAGAAGTGGTATGTGCAACACCTGAAGGTCAAAACTTGACCTGCCACCAACAAGTTTGTGACCTTGATCCCTTCTCCTAAGTTCCTCTTCTGTAGAAGCTCACTACCACTTAGTTATTATACTGGGTATTATCTGCTTTTCTCTCTATGTAAACAAGTGGGGTCATGAATTCACATTTTGGGATTCACAGTTACCAAATTCTGTAGGTGAGGATTAAGTATAGAAATATTAGGACGTTATTCACTGAACTATTTTGAGGCCTTTACTTGAGATAATTCTAAAGAATATTTAAGAGTGGCTTCCCTGAGAGGGCATAGCTCCATGGTGAAGAGTTTATTGAGTTTCTACAAGGCTCTGGGTTTGGTCTCTAGCATCACCAAGAAAAGGAATGGGTTGGGAGTGAAGGGCCTTATTAACCTGTAATGGATCTTTTAGGGTTTTTAGATGGAACATAAAACACAGTTTTGTTTATTTTCATGCTGTCTAGAGAGTTCATTGGATATAAGATGAGAACATTCATATACCTTTAGAAAGCCTTTGAATGGAACATAGTTAGCAGAGTAAATGTTTTGGATAGGAAAATTTCAAGTAGGCAGACACTGTTGTGTAGAGTACTGGGATTACTAGCTCGCTGAGATACTGTTGTCCATTGCCCTTTGCATTAAAAGCCAGCTATGAGCTATATTATTTTATAGCACACAGTATTAACATGTTGAATAACAGACGACAGTGCCTGGAAATTGACCCCTTCATTCACCTGAGCTAGGCTTCAGCCTGTGTTTAGTTGATGCGTTCTTTTGTCATACCTGAACTTGTCTTCCTCTGCTCTATAAAGTGCAGTGTAGAATCTGAAAAGAGAAAAAGGTCTTTGAGAGACAGCCACTGAACTAACCTTTGGATTATAATCCAATTCTACGAGAGATCTGTTTTGTCGCTTAGATGAATTCACTTTCCCCTCTAGTTTGCCACCCACCGATTGAAAATTAAGGAGATTAGTTTAGGAAGAATTTATCGAAAAGTACTGTGTGTTCATAAAATAATGAAATTACCACAAATTTTGTATTAACTTTTCTTCTCTCTCTCTCTCTCTCCAGTTATTAAAGAGAGTATATGGGAGTTTCTTGGTAAATCCAGAACCAGGTATGTAGTGATGCTAGCAGCTCTGAATGATGGCAAAGCACCATGTCCTGTTTGTGTCTCACCTTTTGTAGTTAGAGGATTTTGTTTAAGTTTTCATTCTATAAAATACATCTGCAGGAGTCCAGTTCTTGTCCCTCTGTGTGAGTAGCCATTAAAGGATTCTACTTTTTTTCAGTATGATACATAGTAGGTTAAGAATTGGTAGGTGAGTTATTATTAACACCCAAGAATGATTCTTTAGGTCCTTTAGCAGAGGAGCCTCCATTGTCAGAGTGAGTGCTCTTTGAGCAGAATCATAAAATCAGTTATCTCTGAAGCATGAAGGCTTGAGTTTGAACAGCAGCATCTAATTAAGAAACAATGCACAGTTGTAGTCCCAGTGCTGGGGAGATCACAAGTGTTGCAATAAATCTCCAACCTCAATAAGCCCATGCAAAAACTTATAACTCAGCTATAGTATTTATAAGCTGCACAACTAGATTGGGCAGGTTTACCATTAACTACTCTATTCCCTGGCTATTCCTGGCTACTTGAGGCTTCTCTGGGCCATGTTGTTCTGCTCCATTGTCCTGTCACCTCTCCTGTCTTCTTTCTCTCTCCTTCCTTCTCTTCCTCCACTCTCTAAAATCTCCAGCCCCACCTTTCCCTTCCACTGCCCAATCACAAGTTAAAATGGGGAGAATGTTCACATGAAATCACCTGAGTATATGATCAACTCCTCCTTGGGCAGCTCCTCTTGAGGAAGCAGAATTTACATTAGAATGCAAACGGTGCCAGGACTCCCCTCACCACACAGGTAACCCCAGAGCTTACTTGTAACCAGGCTAGCCTAATTGACCACCTTCTCAATGAGAGACCCATTTTCAAAATACAAGATAAAGAGATGGAGAGGTGTTTCAGCAGTTAAAGAGCACTGGTTGCTATTCCAGAGGACCCAGGTTCAATTCCTAGAACTCATATGGCATCTCACAAGCATTTGTAACTTCAGATTAAAACGAAAACCAGTGATTATAAACTGGTTAGTTTAAAATTCTTTCTTTAAAAAAAAGGAAATGTAAAATGGACAGCTTCTGAGGAATCACCCCAGATTGAGCCCTAGTCTCCCATCTATTCACACAAATATATGGACAAACACTGGTTCCCACTCGCAATCCCTTACACAGTTACTATATATTAGTGTAAATAACCGTGTAAAAGAAGCATTCACATTCACTAGCTTCTTTGGGCAACTTTGGAAAGCATAACCAGCCATGAAATTGATGATTGATCATTTTGTTGGTTTTTTTTTTTGTTGTTTTNNTTTAAGATTTTTTTATTTATTTATCTTACATAAATAATGAGTACACTGTAGCTGTCTTCAAACACACCCATCGGATCCCATTACAGATGGTTGTGAGCCACCGCGTGGTTGCTAGGAATTGAACTCAGGTCCTCTGGAAGACCAGCCATCTCTCCAGCCTGTTTTGTTTTTTTAAAAAATTAAAAAGTATTGTAGAGGGTGGGGGGAGGGTATAGGGGACTTTCAGGATAGCATTTGAAATGTAAATGAAGAAAATATCTAATAAAAAATTGAAAGAAAAAAAAAAGTATTGTACTAGGTGGTGGCGGCGGCATGGGGCTTTATCCCAGCACAAGGGAGGCAGAGGTAGGTGGGGCTTCTTGAGTTCCAGGTCAGCCTGGTCTACAAAGCTGGTTCCAGGACAGCCAGGGCTACAATAGAGATCCTGTCTCAAAACAACGAAAGGTGTGGCTGTATATATGTATGTCTGGGGGTGTGGCTCTGAAGTCAGGGGCAGCTTACTGTCAGTTCCCTCCTTTGACCTGTATATACATTCTGGGCTAAGCTGAGGCCATCCAGGGTTTGTCGCAAGCACTCCACCCTCAGATGCTTGATCGATACTTTACATCCTCAGTGTGTGCTGTTCTGAGTTCCCTAATGAGGTTAGACATTGCTTATACTTTGCCTTTTGGGTGGATTCTGAGCAAGCCTTAACTCTTTATTGTCTTGTTTTTTAATTTCTTCAAACACCCCAAAATTGAATAGTGATTGTTACAGTTTTTGATATTAACATAACAAAAATGGGCAAAGCATTAGAGTGAAGATTTAAACAGCTGTGCTCTCAGAAAGGTAGGTAGGAAAAGTAGGCTCAAAGAATAACCTTATTAATAATAAGTAATATAAAAGTTAATTGAGAATATGAGACCCATATGGTTCCGGTACTCTCTTCCCATCACTGTTTTAAATGATCCCCAGCTGTTTAAAGATATTCTTGAGAAAGTATGTTTAGACTTTGGTGTACCATTATTGACTTGGTTAGTCTTTTCCTGGCATCCAGGGGACAGAAGGAACAGGATCACTTAATGGTCAGTAAACATGTTTCTCAGTCCCTGTTCTGCCCTATGTATTGGTCACCTCATCCATAAATTCTATGGATGTTTTAGATACAGTTTTGCTATGTAGCGCAAGCTGTACTGAAACTCAGAAGATAGTGACCTCAGTCTCTTGAGTGCTGGCTGGCATTGCAAGCCTGTAACCACATGCCTACTTAAATACTGTACTTGTCCCTAGCTTGATGCTCACAGCCATCTCTTCCCTTCTAACTACTACATTTTCCTCTACCGCCACCCTAGGACCTCCCCTCCCTGCTCTTGCCACAGATGAGGGCATTGCACAGGTTGGACAGTTTTCCAAGGTCCTACAGTGAGGCCAGAAGTTGAATTCACTTCTATTCAATTCTAAACAGACTAGCCTATGTCATGCTATATTTAACAAGACCCTGCTTCTCTGAAGAACTTTTCGTTCTAAATGAAGATAAGCTTATCTGTCCTGACTTCTTTGAAGAAAGGCATGTGGGTCAGATGAAGTAGAATTTGGAAAACACTGGAAATGTACATTTTCAGATAGCTGCTCTGGGGGAAGTATATATGCGAGAGACAGATTTTCTACCCTGCCTCCTCTCACAGTGTGTTGGGGAGGGGGCGGCATATTTTATTCTCAGAAAGCTTCCACCTGCTGGCCATGCATATTAAACCATTGGAGAAAATACAGACTTGTACAGCCTAGCTTCGTATAGTCCTCCTTCACAACTGTCTCTAGGACCCTAAAGTTGTAATTGAAGTTCCAGATTGTTACTTCTTCCCATTACATATTTGTAACTGCTCATCTTTGATACTGCTTGGGATTTATTAACTAGCTATAAATATTCGATATTGTGGTATAAGGTAGGTAGAGATGAGCAATTGCCTCTCTACTATGTTTACTTGGGAGAGATGGGTTAGATTTTGGTTTTGTTGGTTGGGTTTCATACAACTGATGGATGGTTTTTTTCCTCCCACAAGGATACAATGTTTCTTTGCTATATGACCTGGAAAATCTACCTGCATCCAAGGATTCTATTGTGCATCAGGCTGGCATGTTGAAGCGAAATTGTTTTGCCTCTGTGTTTGAGAAATATTTCCAATTCCAAGAAGAGGGCAAAGAAGGAGAGAACAGAGCAGTTATCCATTATAGAGATGATGAGACCATGTAAGTGTGAACTTCTGCTCCTCAAGCCTGAGTGTGGCCATCTCACAAGGCGCTTATGAGAGAAAGAGTGTGATGAAACCTTAAATTCTGGTATATGGATCCTGTTGAAAATCTTTCTTACGGAATTTCTTAATCTGGGATATAAATGATAAGAAAGAAAATAGACCACTTCTCAGCATCTAAAGTTGACAGAAGATGAAAAGAAAATCCTATGCTTTCCTAAGGCACTAATTTTATGATTTTTCTAAATGTGTTTATTTTTTAGGCCTCCTTGTTATTTTATGTGTTTTGGTATTCCGTGGTTGTGGGCCGCCTTGTAGGATGAGAATTAAACTCTTGCCTTCTGGAAGGGCAGCCAGTTCTCTTAACCACTGAGCAGTCTCCAGGCTCAGGGCACTATTTTTCTGAACTCTCTTATTGAAAAGAATTCCCTTGAGCTGGGGAGATAGTTCAGCTCTTCAGAGTACGTAACTGCTTTTCCGGAGAATCCGAGTTCAGTTCTCACGCACATGCCAGCTCACAGCTGTCTGTAATTCCACTTCCAGGGCATTGGGCACACATGTGCACAGGTATGTGGCCAGACAAAACACCCCATACATATCAAGTTAAATAAACACATAAAAATTTTAAAGATGTCCCAGATAATTCAGACACCACAGGCTAAACATAGATGCTGTAGCTCTTAAGTTATGTGTATGAAGTATATTAATTCATACATATATGTATGGATCCTATCATATATAAAGAGTTTTGTTTTTTTTTTTAATAAATGTCATTCTAAGAATCACTAACTTAAAATGCCTAATATATACAAGATAAATGAATCTAGCTTTGTTAATTTCTTTTCCTTGGGAATGCGTTTATTGCCTGCCTTTCCTGACTCCAAATACTATCTCTGGCTCACCTGTGTTTTATTGCTTAGAGACTTTGGACTTCACCCTTCCACTTGCAGGTGAGGTTAGGAACAGTTCTTCTGATGCTGTTCTTAATTCCTGAGTTTTGTGCCCTCAGGTATGTGGAGTCTAAAAAAGACAGAGTCACAGTAGTCTTCAGCACGGTTTTTAAGGATGACGACGATGTGGTCATCGGGAAGGTGTTCATGCAGGTACGGAGCAGACATCTTGAGGGGAAATTGTGCTGTAGGAAGTTAAATACTCACGTACTTGAGTACATAGCCACCATAAGGTCTGGACTTGAAGCTCAACGGTAGAGCATTGCCTGATATGCATAAGGTCCCAGGTTTGGCCTCCATTGCTTGGGCAAATGGTAACAAATAAAACAACATACATATCATATGCTCCATAGAATAGAAAAGAACAGTTCTGTTAGTGTTGAAACTTGAAAACGTAATGAACAACCCTGTCTTGGTTTGTTTCTTTGTTGCTATGATAAAACACTGTGGCCAAAAACAATGTGGAAGAAAGGGGTTTATTTCACCTTAGACTTCCAGGTCATAGTCCATCTCTGAAGGAAGTCCTGATAACTCAAAATCTAGAAGCAGGAACTGAAGCAGACACCCAGAGGAGTGTTGCTTTCTGGCTTCTTCCCCATAGCTTGCTCAGCCTGATTCTTTTTTTTTTTTTGGGGGGGGGGTTAGAGACAGGGTTTCTCTGTGTAGCTCTGGCTGTCCTGGAACTCACTTTGTAGACCAGGCTAGCCTCGAACTCAGAAATCCGCCTGCCTCTGCCTCCCGAAAGCTGGGATTAAAGGCGTGGGCCACCACTGCCCGGCCAGCCTGATTCTTTATATAATCCAGAACCACCAGCTCAGGGGTGCCACGCTACAGGAAGAGCTGGGTCCATACAAATCAATCATTAATCAGAAATGTAGCCCACCAACATGCCTACAGCACAGTCTAACAAAGACAGTTCCTCCACTAGGTTCCCCTTCCCTGATATGTCTAGGTTTGTGTCAAGTTGACAAAAGCCAACCAGTATAGCTCCCCACCCAAACCTGAAAGTCTGTTTCTTGTCGGTGGTTCTGGCAGGACAAGGCAAGAGGGTGAGTTAGTTTTGACTGAATAGTAACTGCCCTTCCTTCTGTGATGGAGTCCTTGGTCTGAAGTGTGGTCTCATTTCCTTATGTCTTGTGTTTGCTCAGTTTTGTAGCAAGGCCTGCTGGTTTAGGTCTTTTCAGAGTGGTTAGTAATGAATTCCAGAGTAAGAGATAACGCACAGTATATGGAGCTGTAGCCTGACTGACAGGAGAGCCGTGCCACAGGCTAAGGGGGTAGCCAGAGACTGCCTCCTGCTGGGAAGAGTCTTGGGATTTAGAAGAACATCTTGTCCTTGGGATTTTGGTGCAGTGGGACTCAGCATATTCTAGACCCTCCTTGCGTGTGTTGTTTTGTCTGCTGGCCAGCCACTGACTCTCAGACATTGAGAGCTTACTGGTCGGGAGATATTCAGGCACTGCCTTCTGAGGTAGGTCAACATTCCAAGTTTAATACATTGGTTAGTTTGTTTTAAAGTTGTAATATATTTACCTATCCTTGGCAGAATGGTGAATGCTGGTTTTTTTTTTTTTTTTAATTCTGAAGCAGCCAGGCTTGTGGCCCAGTCTCTAATCCAGCCACTTAGAGGCCTGAGGCAGGAGGATGACTGCAAAATGGCCTAGGCTATAGATAGTAAGGCCTTACCTCAAAAAAAAAAAACCTATGAAGTATGAATTTAGATTTGGCTGTTTGGGGGGGGTGTAATTTTTTTTTTAAGTCTTTTTCCACTTTGTGCCTGGAATATTCCAAGCTATTTTTATACTTCAAACAAATTTTATCCCCTAGAGTTTACTGCAGTTTGCACTGTAGGATTTTTGTAAATGTTCTTTTTTTGTGTGTGGAGGAGAATATGAATTTAGGCTCTTCAACGTTCATGTGGCAAGACAGTTACCTAAAACAGAAAGCAAACCTACTGTAGTGGTTTTGGTTTTGGGTCTTTGTGCTGCCAGTATTTCTAGCCATGATGTGTGATCTCCTCAGCCATCCTCTCATACCAGAGGCTAGGGTGGTTTGCTTTGGTGACCATAAAGACCAAGTTAATCACCTAGGATTTTTTCTGAATCCAAGAAAAGTTAGTTTTGTTCTGCTTTGCTTTTCTTTCTTTCTTTCTTTCTTTCTTTCTTTCTTTCTTTCTTTCTTTCTTTCTTTCTTTCTTTCTTTCTTTCTTTCTTGTTTTTTGAGACAGGGTTTCTCTGTGTAGCCCAGGCTGTCCTGGAACTCACTCTGTAGACCAGGCTGGCCTCAAACTCAGAAATCCGCC
>NC_034594.1:52830077-52869291 GCF_900095145.1 Mus pahari
TTTTGGTTTTTCGAGTCAGGGTTTCTCTGTATAGCCCTGGCTGTCCTGGAACTCACTTTGTAGACTAGGCTGGCCTCGAACTCAGAAATCCACCTGCCTCTGCCTCCCAAGTGCTGGGATTAAAGGCACAGTAACTTTTATAAAGAAAAACATTTCATTGGAGCTGGCTTACAGTTCAGAGGGTTAGTTCATTATTGGCATGGTAGGAAGCAAACATGGCAGGAGCTAAGAGTTCTGCATCTGGATTGACAGGCAGAAGGAAGACAAAGTGAGCCACTAACTAGGCCAAGCCTCAACAGCCGCCTTAATGACTTCCTCTAGTTAAGCCACACCTACTCAAACAAGGCCACACTTCCCAATGGTGCCACTTCCTATGAGTCTGTGGGGGTCATTTTCATTCAGATCACCATATTGTGTTCTTTCTACTTGAAATACAAGTGGGAGCTTAGTCCCTGCCCCTTCCTGTCCATTGCAATGGTTCTGTATTGGAGGGAGCAGGGGTGCTTTCTTTTACTCGGTGGGATTGTGCTAGACAGACTCTTTGAAGGACAGAGGAAAAATAGGAATAAAGCAGGGGCTTTGGCCTAAGGAACCCAGCCTGCCAGGGAAGCCATATGCCGTAGTAACTAGTGACGTATAGAGATGCTGTGGAGAAGAGAATAGTAGCTCTCAAGTCTCCAGGTGTCCCTGGCTGCAGGAGGCTGACTGTAGAAGAAGTGGTATGTAAGCAGCAGCAGCCACACGTCTGTCCTATGGCTGTGTGACCATGTTTTCAGTGTCCTAACCCTGAGACTGTCCTTAGCTTCATGCAGCTGCCCTGTTTCAGGACCAACTCAGTCTACATGTTGGGTTTGTGTCTCTTCTTTAAAGGGCAGGCTAGTGAACCCAAGGCTTTGCATGTTCTGCTGTCCCCGGGGAGAGGATGTTATAGTTACACGTCTCTTTGTATAGGGATGCATAGGGTCTGGGAATTAATGGATCAAAGGGGTGGCCTGAGTTTTGTTGTTGTTTGTTTTGTTTTTTTCTTTAATACCCTAGTCCTTTTTCTTACAGTTTGATAAGCACTGTACTTTTGTTAAGGACATGTCTCATTTATTATTTTGGGTTGTTTGGTTTAGTTTTTTGAGACACTCTGTAGGCTGGGGCCAATCTTGAACTGTCAGGTATGTCCCCTTCCAAGTTCTGAATGATGCATCTATGCACCCCTGGCTGACTAGAATTTTCTTACTGTATGTTTGTGTGTTTAATTGGGGGAGGGGTGTCTTTCTATGTAATCCTTGCTAGCCTGACTTGATCCCCCTGCCCTAACCTTGAAGACAACTGAGTTCTTTCATTCTGTCATGTTTGGCCCCTAAAGGGAGAGGTTAAATTTGCTTTAGAGTTTTAATTGTTAAATTCTAAATAATACCAGGTAAAGATCTTGTAGTTAAACAATACTTGATCAAAGGCCCAGCACCCAGTAAAAGCACGGCATTCTTGAAACTGCAGTAAAAGATCAGGTGTGGGTATACTGAGGATGTAGGCGCCAGATAATCAGGAATTCAAAGTTCTCATCATATACATTCAGAGTACCCATAGACATAAAACACATAAATAATTTTTTTTAGAAAAAGTCCTCATTGAGCTGGAGAGTTGGCTCAGCAGTTTAGAGCATTGACTACTCCTCCATAGATCCTGAGTTCAATTCCCAAAAACCACATGGTGGCTCACAACCATCTATAATGGGATCTGATGTCCTCTTCTGGTGTGTTTGAAGACAGCTATGGTATACTCATAAATAAATTTTTTTAAAAAATAGAAGTCCTCATCAGGCTGGAGAGGTGGCTTGACTGTACCTTAGTGAGGTTTTTGTTTTGGTTTGGTTTTTGGTTTTTTTGTTTTGTTTTGTTTTGTTTTTTGTTTTTTCTAGACAGGGTTGCTCTGTATACCCTTGGCTGTCCTGGAACTCACTCTGTAGACCAGGCTGGATTCGAACTCAGAAATCTGCCTTTCTCTGCCTCCCAAGTGCTGGGATTAAAGGCGTGTGCCACCACGCCCGGCTCTTAGCGAGTTTTAAGATCAGCCCTGCTACATGAAGCCCTGCCTGGGGGTGAAGGGGTAAAAGACATTGGGGAAAGCGAAGACGTGAGGGGCAAGGGAGTGGTGGGAAGTCAGCCGGTTTATAAAGAGCTTTCTGTGCATGCATAGAATTTAAAACTCCAGCTAAAGCCTGGGTCCCAGATACCTAGAAGTTTTAAAGATTTCCTGTTTAAAAAAGCAGAACAACCCTTTTTCACACTGCACGAGGGAGCAGTGAGCTGCAGTGCTCTCTGCACTGGAGCCAAACCTGTGTTTGGGCTGTTTCTTCTTCTGGTGCAGTCTTCCGCTCTGCCCTGGTGGGCGTGCTGCTTGCTGTGTAGCCCAGCCTGGCCTTAAAATCATGATCCTCTTGTCATGTTCGTCCAAGCTAGGAAACGACAAAGGGCAGCATTGCTGTGCTTGTACCACAGTCTGACGGCCCGGCTTGCTGGTGTGCACTGAAAGCGGCTCGCACTCCTTGTACCTGAGGTCTGACAGTTCATTTTTAGGTATCTACTGGTCAGAAGGACTATGGAGGGCTGAGCATATAGCGTGGATAAATGCTACTCACCTCATACAAATTTCCTTTGCTGTATCTCCACAGGAGTTCAAAGAAGGACGAAGAGCCAGCCACACAGCCCCCCAGGTCCTTTTCAGCCACAGGGAACCTCCTCTGGAGCTGAAAGACACAGATGCTGCTGTGGGTGACAACATTGGCTACATCACCTTTGGTGAGGCTGGAGAGGTAGTTGAGTGGTAGGGTGCTTGCCTACGCTCCTGGCCTGGGTTCATTCTCAGCACTGCAGAGAACAAAACCTTCATGGCAGGGTGCAGTTGCCTGGCATTCACATGGCAGAGTGCCCACATCTAGGCGGCCTTAAGGAACATTTTTAGTGGGCAAAAGCAGGCACGGCATGTTTGTGTTTCCTCTTGTGGGCGGGGACGCTGTCACAGGGGACTGATTACAGAGATAGGTACTGCTTTGCTGCTGTCATCATTTCCTGTTTGTTTCTCTTAAATGGTAAGGGAAAAAGGTAACCTGGGATATCAGGAGTTAGGGGCGGGCGTGTCAGCATCGCTCGGCAGCTCAGGAGAGTTCTCTGTTGTTTGGCAGTACTTGAATTTTTTCTTCTAATGCCCAAGCTCAGCTGCAATTTGCTGAGTCCTCTTTTCCACTGAAGATACCAAACCTCACGTGGAGGCTTAGTGAGCCGACTCACTCCTCATTTCCACACTGCGAGATTGTCTCCTTTATCCTTTCGTTCACCTTTAGCTAAGGATGGAGCTGTTTGTTGCTAGTGACTACAGTTGATTTTTTTTTTTTTTTTTTAAAAAACAAGGATTCTCCCTCTAGCCCTGGCTGTCCTAGAATTTGTTAGGTAGACAAGGCTGGGCTCATCAAACTCAGAGATCCACTTTTCTCTTTTTCTTCAAACCAAGGTAAACTAAGAACCAGAGTTCTACCTTCCTTCTCAGCCATTCATCTCAGCTCAGTTGATAGATAGAACTTGGGGCTCTTGGTGTTAGTGGCAAGTACAATACAAACAGGAGCCCAGAGGCAGGTCTGCCCAGTGTAAAAGTCAGGACAGCGTGTACAGGCCTTTGGGTGAAGAACAACTTATCCTGCCAGGCCTGCCTTAGAGTTTGGCAGTCATGGTCAGGAGATGAGTTCTCTTCAAAACCTAGTTTTTCTGACAGTAACAGTCTATGCTTTAGCACCTAGGGCCCAGGACAAGCTAGAGCTCAGGGGGTACCCAGATTTGAAGTGAGCGCCCAGAGCCATACTGGTTTTCTGTGTCGTGAGCCTCACCTCTCGCACTCATTGGCACTCTCCGATTGTGTTGTCTGATGGTAGCGCACACACCACTACAATGCCTTGTTTTCTGTCTCTGCCTTAGTGCTGTTCCCTCGCCACACCAATGCCACTGCTCGAGACAACACCATCAACCTGATCCATACGTTCCGGGACTATCTGCACTACCACATTAAGTGCTCTAAGGTGAGAGAGAGGAAGGAACCAGTGTCCCTACGGAGTCGTTGATTTAACTCCCAGTAGACACTGCCGCATGGCACTGCAGAGAGAACTCAACAGTAAGAGTTCTTAGTTCTTTCAGAGGACCCGGGTTCAGTTTCCAGTAACCTGATGCCCCCTTCTAACCTCTGGAGATACACATACGTACATGGTATACATAAATTCATGCAGGCACACATACAGTTAAAAAAAAAAAAAAGTTACAGAAACCATCTCTTGGACCAGAAGTGTAGCTCAGTGGTAGAACACTTGGCCAGCTGGTCAGAAGCACCAGTTTGGCCCCCACTACCCCAGTAAGAGAATGTCTCTCCCCTTCGTCCCATCCTTCCTATAGTAGAGGGGTGAGTCTGCATCTCTGGTATTACTTCTTAACCATCCTGATCCCCTTACATGCTGCTCCCCAACACCCCCCATGACTTACTCCAATGAAAGGAACGCTGTCTTTCTAGAATATGAGCCTGCTTCAGTTCTTCCTGTGTTTGCTCTTAGGCCTATATTCATACACGAATGCGAGCAAAAACATCCGACTTCCTTAAGGTGCTCAACCGTGCACGCCCAGATGCCGAGAAAAAAGAAATGAAAACAATCACGTAAGTAGGAACAGCCACCTTCCCATCCCTGATGCCTGCCTGCAGCCCAGGGCACTGAAGAGTACCATGTTCGAGGCCAGCAGGCCACTCGTGTAGCTGCCCAAGTGCAAGTGAAATTGAAAGGGCTGCACCTGGACGCATCCAGAATATCTGAAGAGGCCTGGGCCAGTGCCTGCTTATTTCTTCTGGTCTGCTCAGCAGAAAAAAATATACAGGGCAAAAGCTGCCTTTGTCAGGGAGAAAGATGACAAGCAGAGTAGTAAGCAGTGTGGCTCTGTATACTCAGAAGGCCAACATGTCATGGGACTTAGAGTTGACTCAAGTGCGGGTAGCATTCAGAACACCTTTAGCTTCCTTCACTCCCACCCCTACCCCCATGTGTGAAGCCGCTGTGCCTAATTAGACGCCATTGCCATTTGAGAGCTCAACTGAGTGCTGTGTAGTGAGTGAGGGTTTCCAGTCCCAGGAGCATCAGGCACCTGTGCTTGGTGAGAAGTCTCCTGCTTTTCTGCGCTGCCTCCTGCAGCCTGAAGGTTGCTGTTCCATCTGATCTCTGTTGAGAGACTGCATCAATGCCATATCAGAGTGTAACAGCTGCATAGCATATCTAAGCGTGAGCAAGATGGGTAAGAAAGGGCATGCGTGCCCAAGGAGGCACTTGCTCCTTCTACCCTTTCAAGACTTTCTCCTTGTCTTACAAAAGTGCTTTCCACCAGCCACCACTGTGTGACCTGAGAGGGAAAGAAAGCTTGTCTGGGTGATGTGTCAGAACCAGCTACTGTGGCTGTGGGGGGCTAAAGCAGGAAGATAAGTTGAGCCCCAGGAGTTTGAGGTTGTCCTGAGTAACATTAGCAAGATCTTATCTTAAAACCAAACAGAGAAGTGGGCTGGAGAAGGCCTAGCTGCCACAGGGCTGCTGCGCACAGTAGGCATGGCGGCACTTACCTAGAACCCTGGGACAGGGGACAGATGATGGGTTGTAGGAGCTCTCTAGCCAGTCAATTTAAGTCGGTGAGTTCCAAGGTCAGTGAGAAACCCTGTTTCAAAAAATAAGACGAAGGGCCAAGCATGGTGGCATACGCCTTTAACCCCAGCACTCACTTGGAAGGCAGAGGCATGGCCTCAGTGATTTCTTAGTTGTTTGTGTTTTCTTTGGGATATGTGGTTGATTGGTCGGGTTGGGTTTTTTGTTGTTTTTGTTTTTTGTTTTTTTCAAGACAGGGTTTCTCTGTATAGCCCTGGCTGTCCTGGAACTCACTTTGTAGAGTTTGGGTTTTTTTTTAAAGAATTATTTATTTATTGTATGTATGTATGTGTGTACACTGTAGCTATCTTTAGACACACCAGAAGAAGGTATTGTATCCTGTTACAGATGGTTGTAAGCCACCATGTGGTTGCTGAGAATTTAACTCAGAACCTCTAGAAGAGCAATTCAGTACTCTCAACCACTGGACCATCTTTTCAGCCCTGGTTTGGTTGTTTGTTTGTTTGTTAGATTTATTTGTTTATTATATGTAAGTACGCTGTAGCTGTCTTCAAACACTCCAGAATCAGATCTTGTTACGGATGGTTGTGAGCCACCATGTGGTTGCTGGGATTTGAACTCCGGACCTTCGGAAGAGCAGTCAGGTGCCTTTCCGCTGAGTCATCTCACCAGCCCAAGGCCATACCTCTTAATAGTCCCATTTCTCATGGGCCAAGCATAGTCAAGCCACTGTGTAGCTCAACTGTTCTGGAACTCTTTGTAGATCAGGCTGACCTGGACCTCAGAGATCCTTCTGCCTCTGCCACCTCTGCCTCCTCTGCTGCCTCTGCCTCTGCCCCTCTGTCCCTCTGCCCCTCTGCCTCTGCAGCACTGGGCTTAAAGGTGTGCATCACCACCACCACCACCCAGCAAGTCTCAGTGATCTCAAGACTAGCAAGCCATCGAGGCCATCCAGAGCTGTCAAGTAGGACCCTGACTCAGTGGGGGCCTGCAGTTGACTACTTAAGGAAAGTACCCATTGCTGACTTCTGGCCTTTACACACACACACACACACACACACACACACACAGCAAGCAAGCAAAGAAAAACAAAATCATACAGAAAGGTCAGAAAGTGGGGATGTTAAGATAGCCCTGGGACTGCTTGCGTCACCTACCTTCACCCTGATAACTGTCCTCATCGCTCTGCCTTGTGGCCAACAGGTATTCATGGTAGTTGCTGCCAAATGGGACAGAAAGAGGCAGGAATTGATTACTGTCCTGGTGGAGGAGCCTGAGGAAGGATGAATCCTTTCAGGAATAAATTTAGTTGTTTGAAAACCTCCATTCTGCTAAGTATAGACAGTGAACATTAACGTGGGCCTGTTAGGAGTGTGGCCCCAAGCTAGAAGTTACCTGTGGAGTCAGCACAACACAGTGCTCGGCTTTTCTTGTGGGGCAGGCCATCAGACAGTTTCCTTTGGGGTGAGCACAGAACATGGAGAGTCCTCCTTTTCTGTAGTTCTCAGTTCTCAAGCCCAAGCTACTTTACCAAATACCAAATACCCTTGGAGTAAGTACCATTTGTAGGCTCTTTGTGGGTCTAGTAACCCCTCTGGGGACTTACTGGGTAGAAAAGGATACCACAGCTCAGGAAGCCAGAACCAGGCCAGTGTTCTGTGAGCCAGAGTACCTTCCGTGTGACAACCAGGATGTCTTTAACCTTTGAAGTTGGGTTTGGGGGGCGGGGAGGTTGGTTGGTTGTTTCAGCCAGAGTCTTACTATATATCCCTGGCTATCCTAGGCCTTACAGAGATCCGTCTGCCTTCACCTCCCGAGTGCTTGGATTAAAAGCATACACCACCATGCCTAGCTCATGTTTGAAATTTTTAAGGTGGCTTTGAACTTTCTTTCTCCTGTTGAAAGGTTAAGAAATTGTTATCTAAATGGGATCAACTGGGTAGAAGGAGCCTCAGCTGAAATTTATGTCTCTCTAAGCCATCTGAAAGGTAGAGAAAAGTGGGTGTGGTGGCACATGCCTTTATCCCGATGCTGTCAGGAGGCAGAGGCAGGCCTAGCATACACAGTTATAGGCCATCCAGGGCCACAGAGTGAGACACTGCCTTTAAAAAAAAAAAAGGGCAGACAATGTTCTCATCTGCTGGGACCATCCAGTGTGCTTACGGGCTTGGATGGTGTAACTTAGTGCTGAGTCGGAAGAAAGGTAGTGACCCGTTGTGTGAGAGCTGGGTCTTGACTGAGCCCTGTGGCTCTAGCACCTTTGCTGGAAGACTTTCCCTTCCTCTTTGTTTGGTACCATATGGGCATTCCACCCCAGGCCTTGGGTGCAGGATGGGAGGAAGGACATCTGGAGTAAGCCTTCACTCTGTCTCTGCTTTTGAAGGGGGAAGACTTTTTCATCCCGCTAACTCTTGGGAACTGAGGAGGAAGCGCTGTTGACCGAAGGCTGGACTGCTTGCTACTGGATAATCGTAGCCCTTCATGTTGCACCTTCTCCAGGTTCTTGAGGGATACTCCATTTGGGTTCCATTTTGTACGAGTTTGGCAAATAACCTGCAGAAACGAGCTGTGCTTGCAAGGACTTGATAGTTCCTAAGAATTAAAAAAAAAAAAAAAATTCCACTTGATCAACTTAATTCCCTTTTATTTTTCCTCCCTCACTCCCCTTCCTTTTCCAAGCTGTTTGCTTTGCAATATGTTACTGGTAATGAGTTGCAGGTAATGCAATCTTAACTTGTTTTCTTCTAAGTATTTGAGTTCAAAACTCCTGTATCTAAAGAAATACGGTTGGGGTCATTAATAAAGAAAATCTTTCTATCTTACTTGAGAATTTGTTGATTTTTCTGGACTCTGAATCCAAAGGAGAAGAGAAAGGGGGGCTCTACACTGCCTTTGAACCAGCAAACCTTCCTTCTCTAGCGGAAGGAGGGCTGGTATGTATAAACTGTGGGATGGGGTGGGAAGAAGTGGGGGGCTTGTTTGTTTGGGTTCGTTTTATTGGTTCTACTTTGTAGCCCATGTTGGCCTCACACTAAGCAATCTTGATGCCTCAGCTTCCTGAGTTCTGGGATTATAGGAATGAGCCACCTTTGGGTTTTGTTTCTTTAAACATGCTTTCTCCATTGTAAAGCTTGGTTGCTAACACTGCCCAGCTGAGTAGCCAGGAAACTCCCTTAGTGTGACAGGCAAATTAAAATAGTCTGGGACTGGGAATGTACTTCAGTGGATATAACATGCAGGCTTAATTTTTTCAAAATTACTTTAATAAGGGTTCTTAAAGGTTGGGGAGAATGATGGACAAGGGGGGTGGGGACCTTTTAGAAATCCTTTGGGGCAGGGCTGGTGAGATGGCTCAGTGGGTAAGAGCACCCGACTGTTCTCCCAAAGGTCCGGAGTTCAAATCCCAGCAACCACATGGTGGCTCATAACCATCCTTAACAAGATCTGACTCCCTCTTCTGGAGTGTCTGAAGACAGCTATGGTGTATTTACATATAATAAATAAATCTTTTTTAAAAAAAAAAGAAATTGGGGCTGGAGAGATGGCTCAACGGGTAAGAGCACTGACTGCTTTTCCAAAGGTCCAGAGTTCAAATCCCAGCAACCACATGGTGGCTCACAACCACCGGTAATGAGATCTGACGTCCTCTTCTGGTGTGTCCGAAGACAGCTAAAGTGTACTTATATATAATAAATAAATCTTTAAAAAGAAAAAAAAATAAAAGAAAGAAATCCTTTGGGGCAACTCCAGTCTTCATTGTCAGGATATCTGTAGTTCAGCCTAAAACATCAGACGTCAGTAGTGACAGTCCAGGCCAATCAGCAGACAGCAAACAGGAGTCAGTAGCAACAGAATGATCCAGAAGAAACCTTGAAGCTCTGCTGTATTGGCAAGAGTCTTCCGAAGCAGGCAGAATACCACAAGAAGTTTTTTGGAAGTTTTTCTCTATGAAGTCACAACAAGCAAAGATCAATGAAGACCAGCAAAATGTTGCAAGAGCGACCTCTGTCTATGGGGTTGTATTTATATTCTTTCCAAACATCACTCGCCTTCTCAAGCATTGGCTTCCTCAAAACATCACATGCCCCACGTCTGCTTGAGTAAAATATCCTCTCACAAGACAGCTTTCAGGGGCTGGAGAGATGGCTCAGCAGAGAAGAGCACTGACTGCTCTTCCAAAGGTCCTGAGTTCAAATCCCAGCAACCACATGGTGGCCCACAGCCATCCGTAATGAGATCTGATGCCCTCTTCTAGTGTGTATGAAGATAGCTACAGTGTACTCATATAATAAATCTTTGGGCCAGAGCAAAAAGAGCTTTCAGAAAAACACCACGTGATACAACTCAGTCTCCAAATAAATTTTCCACTTTAATGTTTACCTAAACTTTTATCAATCCCTGGTTTCAGTCACCAGTACCATATAATCTGAGTTTGGTGGCACACACTTTTAATATTTCTTATGTATAAAAGTTGTGCATGAGCCGGGCGTGGTGGCGCACGCCTTTAATCCCAGCTCTCGGGAGGCAGAGGCAGATGGATTTCTGAGTTCGAGGTCAGCCTGGTCTACAGAGTGAGTTCCAGGACAGCCAGGGCTACACAGAGAAACCCTGTCTCAAAAAAAAAAAAAAAGGTGTGTGTGTGTGCACTTGTTAAGGAAATAATATCCTTTGGAGTGGAGTTACAGGTGTTCTTGATACACGCCACAAAAACAAAAACAAAAAAAACCTGCTTGTTCTTCTATCATAAATAATAAAGGGCATTTCCTAAAACGTGGTACTGCAGGACTTTACTATGGTGCTGAGGCAGATTGGCTAAGCACCGTTCCTCATTACACATTCCAACAGATCTGTGTGCTCCCTAAAGCTCACTCACTGTAGGAGATGCCTGCTCAATACCTAGCAAATACCTGGATACCTAGCAAAGTGTGCTGTCTCCTGTATGGTGCCAAATCCAGGATGATTTGAAGGTTATTTTTCTGTTTCCATTTCAGGCAGTGTGTTGCAGACTAGTAACAATCATTAAAGTTGTGCAGTCACCTGACTTTATATAAGCAGCACTTTTATTTTCTACAATTTTAATTTCGAGATTACATTTGTTTACATGCATGTTAGAGATGATAGCGTGAGGTCCTGTCACCTTCCCAGTGCTGACACCTTGAGTGATTGTGATGCAGTGTCTGTCATACCAGTAGAATGACAAGGCTATATGCTTTCTTCACATTTAACCCATTTTATTTAACACTTCTGCCGTTGTATGTTTCTGCTGTTCTGTGCATTTTTCTCACTTGGATGGTTTTCTGAAACCAGCATTTGTTTTTAAGAATAGAGTAGTACAGTCACTACATCACACATAGCATTGATTGGAAACGTGACTGACTTTGTAGGTGTGCGTCAGGACAGTGTCAGAGTACCATCCATTGTCAAATTTAAAATAGGTCATTGTTTTAAAATATATCCTTATGTCATTAGGAATAATTCATTAGAATGGGGTCCTAGGGACCTGCAAGGTCTCCTGTTTCTGGGAGGTAATAAAGTATCCTGAGAGGGATAGAGTTAATAGAATTTCACTGATAGTTTTGATAGAAGAGTTGTTCTTGTCAGTTTGTTGCTTTTTGAGACAGTCTGGCATTTGCCTCTCAAGTGCTGGGACTACAAGCATGCACCACCATGACCAACTACTTTTTTGTTCCATCTCTTTGTTTTGTTTTGTTTTTGACAGAGCATCACCCTGCTCAGGCTGGTCTCCAGCTCAGCAGCCGTCCTGCCTTGGTCTTCAAGTGCTTGGATGGCGTGTTTGCTCCACCCAACCCCGCCTCGCTTTTCCCTTTGTGCCAACTTTAGAAAGAGAACTCTGGATTGCCCTGTGCATTCTTGGCAGTGGTGACAAGTCGCTTGCTTGCTTGCTTTGTTCGGAGATGGTTTTCACTACCCACCACCCTTTGGTATTCTTCCTTTCCCCTCTGAACCCTGTTTCTTCCTACTTAATCTCCTAGTCTTAGACTAGGGAAAAGATACCATGTTCTCCAGCAACCATTAGCAATCCTTAGGGAAGGGGTTTTTGATGGGCACCTCCTCCCTCTAACAAAAATGCTGGAAGATCTGGCCTTAATGCAGTACCCTTAGCTGCTGTGTGGTTGTAGTCCTAACAGCAACATCATGCCTTGATGGTGGTGTTTCCTGATGGTCTTGAATTCTTTTTTCCTTCACTTCTGTCTTAGGGTTTTACTTCTAATGAAGAGAGACAGGCTTTGGCCAGGACAACTCTTTTTTAATTTTTTACTGATTTTTTTTGTTTGTTTGTTTGTTTTTCTCTGTGTAGCCCTGGCTGTCCTGGAACTCACTCTGTAGACCAGGCTGGCCTGGAACTCAGAAATCCACCTGCCTCTGCCTCCTGAGTGCTGGGATTAAAGGCGTGGGCCACCCACTGCCCGGCAAGATTTATTATTATTATATCAAGTACACTGTAGCTGTCTTCAGTTGCACCAGAAGAAGGCGTCAGATCTCATTACAGATGGTTGTGAGCCACCATGTGGTTGCTGGAATTTGAACTGAGGACCTCTGGAAGAGCAGTCAGTGCTCTTAACCACCGAGCCATCTCTCCAGCCGCACACAGTTTTTAAAAAACGATAAAACTCCAGTCCTCCTTGGGAGGTAAAAGCAGGTGGATTTCTGTGACTTCAAAACAAGCCTATTTGATACAATGAATTCCAGGCGAGTCAAGGCTGCATAATGTAACCATGTCTCAAAAACAACAACAAAACAAACAAACAAAAAAAACCAGCTAGGTGGTGGTGGTGGTTGTGGTGAATTCCAGCACTTGGGGTGGGGATAGAGGTTAAACAGGCAACTTTCTTGAATTCAAGGACAGCCTGGTCTACAGAGTGAGTTCCAGGACAGCCAGTTACAGACAAACACTGCCTCAAAAAGAAACAAAGTGGCGCACGCCTTTAATCCCAGCACTTGGGAGGCAGAGGCAGGCGGATTTCTGAGTTCGAGGCCAGCCTGGTCTACAGAGTGAGTTCCAGGACAGCCAGGGCTGTACAGAGAAACCCTGTCTCGAAAAACAAAAAAAGAAACAAAAACCTCCAATGGGGTCTTACCATCTAGTTCAGGCAGGCAACCAACAGCAATAACCTGTACTTTTTTGGGGGGGAGGGTGGGAGAAAGGGCAGAGTACCTCTGAGACAATTAGGTTTCTGTTTTGTTTTGTTTTGATTTGATTTGTGTTTTTCGGGACAGGGTTTTTCTGTGTAGTGGACAATTAGGTTTCTAAAGAAGTACTACAGGTAATAAAATCAGGTTGATTAGAAATCATAGGAGAACATATAGCATTAAGTATTCTTGTTTGTTTGTTTGTTTGTTTGTTTGTTTGTTTGTTTTGAGACAGTGTTTCTCTGTGTAACCCTGGCTGTCCTGGAATTCACTCTGTAGACCAGGCTGGCCTCAAACTCAGAAATCCACCTGCCTCTGCCTCCCAAGTGCTGGGATTAAAGGCGTGTGCCACCCCACCCAGCAAATATTCTTTTTTTTGAAAAAGATTTATTTTATACATATGAGTACACCACCATTGCTCTCTTTGGACACACCAGAAGAGAGCATCAGACCCCATTACAGGTGGTTGTGAGCCACCCAACATGTGGTTGCTGGGAATTGAACTCAGAACCTGAAGAGCACTGAGCCATCTCTCCAGGCCTAAATATTCTTATAATAGAAAACAAGCCCTGTTTCAATTCCACAATGGGTTGTCAACAACCAAAACACATGCTGATGGGAGGAGTAAAAGACATTTTCTTCAGTGATTCAGCCACTGGTAAGGTATTCATGCTCCTGTAAACACTGCTAATGAAACTCACTGAATCCTTTAAACAAAAAAAAGAAGAAAAGAAAAGAAAAGAAAAGAAAAGAAAAGAAAAGAAAAGAAAAGAAAAGACAGCAGGGAACAAGAGGGTACCAAATGAGCATGCTTGTAGGATGATGTGACATCATGCTTTGGGCATAGTGGCCCACATTTGTAATCCCAGCACTTCCAAGGACAAGGCAGAAGTGCTTCGAGTTCCTGGCCCACAGAGTGAGACCTGGTTTCAGAACAATGGGAGAAGAACATATAAATACATGTTTTGCAGCACAGAGAGCACAGACATCTCTAGTACACACAGACACAGATATACATACATGAATTATACTTATTTGGGTGGGGTTCCCCCTTCACCCAGCGCTAAGGATGGATCCCAGAGCCTCATGTATGCTACACTGTCACCAACCACCACGGAGTTACACTCTGGTTCTAGAATTTAGCCAGGTAAGTTCAGTTCTCTTTTTACAATGTTTTTAAAGGTGTGTGTGTGTGTGTGTGTGTGTGTGTGTGTGTTCGTGAGTGCAGGTGCCCTTGAACGTTGTGCTGTCTTACCTCAGATGATTAGATTGCCTCTGTTGGAGAGAGGAGAAGAGGAATCTCTAAATCTGAATGGAACAGGAAAGGATACAGATTGCAATAAGATGTGGGGCGGGAGGGGGTATGTTGGATAAGGAAGGAAAACACCCTAACCCAATCCATCAGTCTGCTTGTTGACGCTCATATGTGGCAGCTGGCATTCGGTTGCCTTTATATAGGGTCTGCCTGATGCCCCCTTACTCAATCTCTGAAACCTAAACAGAGAACATGTGTTAAGATTGCTAGGATTCAGCCAGGCATGGTGGCGCACGCCTTTAATCCCAGTACTTGGGAGGCAGAGGCAGGCAGATTTCTTAGTTCGAGGCCAGCCTGGTCTACAGAGTGAGTTCCAGAGAAACCCTGTCTCAAAAAACCAAAAAAAAAAAAAAAAAAAAAGATTGCTAGGATTCAAGGATCTCACACAGGATAGGACTGGGTTTCTTCTGCCTCAGCAACTGAATACAGATTTCTCAAAGCCAGCAAGCATCCTGGCCAGTCTGTTACAGTGTCTAGAAGGGACAGCCACATCAGCTTTAAGTGCAGGCCAACTGGGTATAAACCAGTGATCCTAGCACTTGGGAAGCTGAGACAGGAGGCTCAGGAGTTCAAGGTTAGCCAGCATGCTGGCCAATCTATTACAGTATCTAGCACAGGAGTTCTCAACCTGTAGGTCTCAAGCCCATTGGGGGTTCAAAGTACCCTTTCACGAGGGTCACCTAAGACCATTAAAAGACATAGATATTTACACCACAATTCACAACAGTTTACTCCATAATTTACAGTTATGAAGTAGCAACAAAATAATGTTATGGTTGGGGGAGAGAGGTACCGTTCACCACAACATGAGAAACTGTATTAAAGGGTAGAAGCATCAGAATGGTCGAGAACCACTGATCTAGAAGGCATGTTGTCCAAATCAGCTTCAAGAGCATGCCAACTGGGTGTGGTGGATGCAAACTAATGATCCCAGCACTTGGGAGGTTGAGGCAGGAAGACCAGGAGTACGAGGTTAGCCTGGGCTATATACCAAGACTCCGTCTCACTGGTGTGGGGCGTATTAAGCAGTCGCTGGGAAAACAGTTCAGAGTACAGGAAGTTTCATCTGCTTCCCTGGTCCAGAGTAACTGCTTTCAGACTTCCTAAAGCTCACCCACCCAGGCCCTACTGCATCAGGAAAATAAAACATGAAAGTGCACCAGGGAGATCCGGTTGGCTTCTGGGACAGTCTGGATGATCCAGCCCTGCACATGCTCTCCACCAGGAAAACATCAGGTCAGGGCCACACGCAGCCAGCAGAGGGAGTGTCTGAAAACTTGCACCAGGGGGCAAAAGAAACTGGCATGGCCGAGGGCTTGACAGTTACAGAGGAAGCAGATGAGCCGGTGATGGAGACGCTGAACTGAACACAGGACAGAACCCAGACTCTCCAGCTCCCACTGCCTGATCTGTCCCCCTCACACGCCATACCACTCACAGTGTTTAGACAGAACAGAGAAGAACCAGATATCCCGAATCTCTGGGGAAGGAGGCTGGGAACAGAAGACAGGCTTGTTTATTCCTGGCAGCCCCTATATCCAAAGTGTCTTGTACCATTTTAGACTAGCCCCAGGCTGAACTCTCCCAGAGCCTGACTCATGCCCCACTGCCGCTGCGTGGGACTGAGACTGTGTGCCGGCCAGCCCAGCCGGCATCCTGAAGGATGGATTGAAGACCTGTCTGCTTAGTCTCCCAGCAGAAGCCCCACCTCTCCAGGACCCTGGAATGTGTGCTGCAGGGCAAACGGTGCCAGAGTCCCCAGACCTCCAGCCCTTCAGGCTGCATCTCTCCAAGGATTGCTCTGTGAGGAGGTTGGTCTCATCTCCATTCCAGCTCACTCACTGCAGCCCCAGCCTGGTTCAGTCCTTAGGAAGTTTCCCCTCCCTTCGCCCTAAGGCCGCACTGATAAAGAGTGGAAATCGGACACAGAACTCTCGGCTTCCGCACTTCGAACGTGTCCTTCTCTCTACACCTCCTTTCCTCAGTTTTCCCGTAAAGCAAAAATGTCACCCCGTGGATGTCCCAGGCTCCCGGTCTGCCTTTCAAGGCAGAGCATTTGTTGGAAGGGGACAGGTGCAGAGACACCTGGTTCGTGTTACCTACTTTGCTGGAGGGGGACTCTTCTTTTCTTTGGTTGATTTGAAACAAGGTCTGACTATGTTTCTGAAGCTGACTGCAACTTACTGCAACCTGTACATTTGTCTCAACACCCAAGTGCTAGGACCACAAACCCACGTTAGGTAAGTACAATTTTGAGCTCCACTCCGCAGATAAAGAGAGTTGAGAGAACTTAAACAGTTTGCCCAAATTCACACAGTTAAAGCAGTGGGACCACCACCAGCCCTGTCATGCTCACTGTGGGGTATGCCTCTGAACCCGATGGAGGTAGAAGAGACAGCCATTGGTTGAGTTGACCTCCCCTTGGTACTGTCAAGCATTGTGGTACCCACAGGTCCCTATGTGGACATTCCCCACCGCAACTGCAACAAGTGACTTTTCCTTTTGGGAAGGTTTGACAATATTGAAACAGTCTCGCTGTAACCCAGGCCAGCCTCAGGTTTACCCTGATTCCACTGCCTCAGCTCCTACATGTCGGAAATCACAGATTTGCACCTCTACATCAGATCCATTTATGGCTTATGCATCTCCCAAAACTTGACTCAGAAACCATTCAGGATTGGGGATGTAGTTCCATTGGTAAGAGTGCTAACCTAACACCCATGAACTCATGAGTTCTGTAACCTGCCTGTAGTATGGTGGAGTGTAGGAGAACCATCGGACTCTGTGACACATAACCTGGGAGGTGGAGGGAAAAGGATCAGAAGTTCAAGGTGACACTCCACTACACAGGAGTTTGAGGCCAGCCTAGGCAATATGAGACCCCGTCTCACAAGAAAAGCTGAGAGGTATGAGGGTGACTGTAGACTCGGGAAGACAAGGCTGGATCAGGCCCCCAGCCCCACCTCCATCTCACATGCACACGATCCTTTGGTGTGTCAGCAGAAATATCTGACTGGTTATGGGCTGCTCCCTGGCACACTCAGGGTTTAAGACACCTAAAAATGGCTCTGTTAGTATGGGGGGGGGGGCGGGGAGTGTTGTGTACCAAACATTATTCATTAGCTGGAATGTGTTTCCCAGGTAATTAATGTCCGGCAATGACAGCAAGAGGGTTCTCAGAGGTAAGGAAACACCACCCAGGTTTCATGATGTAGTCGACTGCTAAGAAGGGTTCACTTACACAGGAGGGGGAGCCCTCTCAGTAAACGCAGTCAGGATGTGCCACGTCCCACCCCAGAGGCGGAGCCAAGACTGAGGTCCTCCAGCCTGGACTCCTCCATCCCTTCAGGAGTCCAGGCCAGAGTCTGAGCAGGCAAGCCTGGTTCCTGCTGTCCCCAGCACAGAAGGAAGCACCATGCACTCATTGACCAGGACACCAAGCATGGCCCGAAGACCTGCAAGAGTGGCTGATGTGACACTTTGATCCGCAGAGGAAGAGCTAGCAAGCACCACCTATTCTTAACAGCCATGTGAGTAGCCATACACCAGCCCCTCCAGGTCTGATCCTGAGGTCAACACTGCACTGGCTCAAGCCATTCAGGAGATATAGTCCACACCCCACCAGGACATTACCCCCTGATATTGATCTCTACCTTTCTTGCTATTCTGAGGGAGGCTGGTGCGGGTCCGAAGGGTGGGTCTCTAACTCAAGCCAGGTCTCAGTAGTTTAATAAAAGTGGATGGCGTAGGGAGAAAGGGAAACAAACTAGGGGGCTACGGGAGACGGAAAGCTAGGTCTGAGTGGCAGGCCGTGGGGGAGCCCGAAGGAGGCAGCCAGTGGAGGAGAAAGCATCAGGAGTGGGGTTTGGGAGCACTGGGAGGGAAGAAGAGCATCTTACAGCCCAAGGTAACCATACAGCTGATGCTGGTCCTAGGACAGAGGCCAGAGGAGCAGAGGGCAGAATCCTTCCGTATTGACTTTGATCCTAGCAACAGCAGATGCTCCTGTTGACAGGATCCAGGACCCCTCCCACTAGCCCTGCAATGTGGCCTGGGGCTGAGTCCAGGCAGCCAAGGAATAGCAAGTAAGCTAGAGTCAGTTTGACTGCTTTTCATTGTCCCCTGGTTTCAGCTTGTATTTAGAGGTGAGGGGGGGTCTTTGTTCTTAGTACCCCCAATTCCTTACCAAGCATCTCCCCACCCTCCCCTCCGGTTCCCAGGAAGGGCCCTGTTGCTAGTGTGGAGCGGATGAGTCAAGTTTATGGGCTGGAAGTCCTACCCGGAGGCTGTTCACTGATGTGTAACAGGCTCCACGTGTAGACAGGGTGGGGGTTCGGGAACAGAGCACACTGTGACTTCCCAGTCCTGGCCTTCGGGAGCCTCTCACCCAGTGGCTGGCCAGCTACTGTCCTCTCTTGGCACCCCGATGTGGGTAGGCAAAGATTGACAAAGGCTTTGGGGGAGGTTGCCTTCCAGTCTAGACAGACATAAACATAAGCTGCCCAGGGGCTGTGGGACTGCTGAGAGGCAAAGCTGCCTGTAGGAACTGTGGTTATCACCTGAAGTGTAGCCTCTTCTAAGAAAACACCAGAATTGATTTTCCAAGAGAAACCAAAAGCATGACTTCCCTATGTAGTTTTTTTTTTCTTTTTTCTTTTCTTTTTTTTTAAATTTTAAGTTGGCAACTGAGAAAATCTCTATGGGGGGGTGGGGGGAAGGTATGGCTCAGAGTCTGAATCGGAAGCCTCAGTGATAATGTGCTGTCCCCACCAGGGCAGTGACTGCAGGATCAACCTAACTCTGGCCACTCCTCCATCCAGGCGTACTGGCTGCAGCTCCAGACCCTCCATGTGCCAAGACCCATGATGACACCCAACAGCACTGAGCTGTCGGCCATTCCCACGGGGGTTCTGGGGCTTTCCTTGGCCCTGGCAAGCCTCATCGTCATCGCCAACCTGCTCCTGGCCCTAGGCATCGCCCTGGACCGCCATTTGCGCAGCCCACCCGCTGGCTGCTTCTTCCTAAGCCTACTACTAGCCGGGCTGCTCACAGGGCTGGCACTGCCCATGCTGCCTGGGCTATGGAGCCGGAACCATCAGGGCTACTGGTCCTGCCTCTTTCTCCACTTGACCCCCAACTTTTGTTTCCTTTCCCTGCTTGCCAATCTGCTGCTGGTGCATGGGGAACGTTACATGGCAGTGTTGCAGCCACTCCGGCCCCATGGGAGTGTGCGGCTAGCCCTGTTCCTCACCTGGGTCAGCCCCCTGTTCTTTGCCAGCCTGCCTGCTCTGGGCTGGAACCATTGGAGCCCCGATGCCAACTGCAGCTCCCAAGCTGTCTTCCCAGCCCCCTACCTCTACCTGGAAGTCTATGGGCTCCTGTTGCCTGCCGTGGGGGCCACTGCCCTTCTCTCTGTTCGCGTGTTGGCCACTGCCCACTGCCAGCTGCGTGAGATCCGCCGACTGGAGCGGGCAGTGTGCCGTGATGTACCCTCAGCCCTGGCTCGGGCACTCACCTGGAGGCAGGCTAGGGCACAGGCAGGAGCCACACTGCTCTTCTTGCTGTGTTGGGGGCCCTATGTGGCCACATTGCTTCTGTCAGTCTTGGCCTATGAGCGTCGCCCACCACTAGGGCCTGGAACTCTGTTATCTCTCATCTCATTGGGCAGCGCCAGTGCTGCCGCTGTGCCTGTGGCCATGGGGTTGGGTGATCAGCGCTACACGGCCCCCTGGAGGACAGCTGCCCAAAGGTGGCTACAAGTGCTTCGAGGAAGAGCCAAGAGGGACAATCCAGGCCCCAGTACTGCCTACCACACCAGTAGCCAATGCAGCATTGACCTGGACTTGAATTAGGGAAGCAGCAGCTACTGCTGCCTCCTAGAACGCTCTTCACTTCTTTGGATTGGAACCCTCATTCCATGAGACCTCACCCAGACCAAATAAATCTCTGGCCACCAGGGCAGGTTACTCCTTCCATATCTCCAGAAGTGGGAGGGGCCAGTGGACTGTTTTAGAAGGACCCAGGGACACACTAAGTACCGCAGGAAGACTCAACCCCCCGCCCCCCTCCATGCAGCCACCACAAAATGCACACAGACACTGCCAATGGGAAGTATATTTTATTTACATTTTTAAAATCTGTAACTAGTCTCTCTTCCTCCTTTCCTTTCCCAGAGACTTGGGAAGGGAAAGAACGGGAACCTCAAAGACCTAACCCCAACATACAAAGACGCACCCCATGGCTCACACCAGCGAATCAAAGTGAAAGAGACATGGCCTCCTACAAGGCCCCAGGGCTGGGCAGGGGAGGGAGGGCCTGGCAAGGCGGGTCTCCAGGGAGGAAAAGGACAAGGAGTAACAGGTCAGCTGAAGGGGTCGGAAAGCAGTCCAGTGGTCTCCCCTCCTCTTCCCTCTGCACCCCGCAACTCGGCTGGGGGCAGGGGCGTCCTTTTATCCCCCTCAACACCAAACACCATGCCAGAGGCCACAGCTGTTAACGGTCAGGTCTCTGGACACAAAATACTTTCGCTTTGTGGTCTCCTGATGTGGTCACCACCAGGGAAGCATCTCTGTAGACAGAACACAGGGGTCAAAGGACAGAGGAACCTGAGGCCCAGTGCAAGCCCACTCTCGGGGGTCCTGAGGCAGCGGCTCCAGCATCGCCTCTACCGTCAGTCCCCGCCTGAATCTGCACCTGCTTCTCAGACCCTCCTCCCAAAGCCAGGGAGCCGACTCAACTATGCCCATGCAGACTAGAAGAATCAGTGAAGGAAGCCCTAACATGGGAGGCCCACAGACCGAGCAGGACAGGTTCATTCTCTGCGTCAGGCCCCACAGTGGGTAGTTCACTGCCAATCGCTGGGACAGGGCTGGGTTCTAGGACTGACTGCACAGGTGGACGGGCGACATGCCTTTTATCACAGGATACAGCCAGGCATTGGGTCTCATTTCCCTTAGGAATCGCCTCCCATTCCACAAAGGACCTGTGCTACCTCACACTAAACCCACTTTCTAGAGCTGCCAGCCCACAATGCTTACTTGCTGAGGGCAAAGTCCAGGATCTCAGCAGTGTGGCCCCGGTAGTCAGTAAGCAGGCGGCCAGTCCGGGCATCCCAGAGACGTACGACACCATCCAGGCTACAGGTGTACACCACAGCAGTGCCAGCTTCCCACAGCAGCTGAACAATGCCCGACTGTCCCGGAACGTGACACAGTAACAGAGTAGGGCAGAAGTCAGGAGGGAGAAGAGAAAACCCCAACCCACCCTCAGAGGGACCAGAGGACAGGCTGCCCTTAGCCAGCACAACAGTCCCCTGAACAGGAACTAAGCCCAAGACATCACACCTGGTGCTGACATTGGTGCCGGAGTGTCTGCGTAGACAGGTCATAGATGGCCAAGGTTCCGTCCAGATAGCCAACAGCGGCCAGAGGCATGCTGGGAAGCAGGTGACACAAAGAAGGCTCTTGAGGCCCTAGACTCATATACCTTCCCTCCTCCTTGGTCCCAATACCTAGATCCCTCCTCAAAGCCACCTCCTCCCCCGGTCTCTTGGGTCTCCAGGCCAAGGTTCTGCTCACACTCACACACTGCAGAAGCCCAAGGACTCCACCGAGTTAGACTCACTCTCCTCCCCCTCTCCCAGGCTGGGCTGGGAGGCGACTGTCTCAGGCCTGAACACACCCACCACCTACAGGTAAGAAAGAGGCTCACAGACCTGGGCAAAGAGGGAAAGGACAGGGGAGGAGGGGCAGAGGGTTCAGACAAAGAAGCCCAGGCTACTGACCTTGCCAGTGGTGGCACTGACCAGCTTGGCCTGGCAGTCTACAGAGCCAGTCAGGATTAGGCTGCCATCCTGGTTGGTGGCTACACAGGTCAGAGGGCCCTGATGACCCTCAGTCCCTAGAACAAGCAGGTGGACAGAGGCTCTGAGTCCTGTACCTGGCCCTCAGGCTCCTCCCTCAAAGCCAAGGAAACCGCCCCGCCCCCGGATACCTTTCAGTACATGGATGGGGCTCCCTTGCTTGAGGTCCCAGATCCTGACGGTACCATCTTCATACCCTACCACAGCTCTCTTCCCTAAGGACCAAGGCACGGGTAACCAGAGGACAGAGGACACTCAGACACGCCAAGGAAAGAATGAGCAGGAAGGATAGAGTAGGGGGTCCCCAAATTCCCCCTGGAGTCACAAGTAAGACCAAGTATAGGGCAGGAGACTGGAATGACTGAAGTACCCCCAAGTCCCTGGATCCAGCTCTACCCCCAGGAAGAGATAATTGCTCTCACCATCAGGGAGGACGCGGCCACAGGTTGCAGGGCAGTTGGGCCCCTGAAAGGTCTTACAGTCACCATTCGGGACCTTCCACATCCAAGTGTTGCCATCGGCTGTGCCCGCCAACAGGACAGGGGCCCGAGGGTGCCACTCCATCCACTGGTCAAAGAGGGAGGATCAGCAGGCAGGGCCTGCTACCCAGCCTACCTAAGTCCATGAGCCGCATCCAAGGCGTGACCTTCCAAGGTCAGCGACAACTTTACAGGTGAACAGATACATTGCTAGAGCTGAGCTGCTATGGCTCTAGGCAAACTTCTCCAGGCTAGATCTGGATCCGCCTGCCTGCCGCTACCCCTCTCACTTAAGGTTCCCCAGAGTAGAAGCTCACTCCAAGGATCTCACCTCCAGGTCTCCTGCTTCAAAGGACCAGACTTCTTCCTTGGTGTCTACCTGCCAAACTTTCAAAAGACCACTCATGTCCCCTGTGGCCACTAGGGTGGAATCGTGACTGAAACCAGCGCATGTCACTGAGTCTTTGTGGCCTGCAGCAAAGAGAAGTAGGCAGATTTTAAATTCAAATTTGCCTAAGAGATGTAACAAGTTTGAGACTGGTCTTGCCAACATCCAAGGCCAACCCAACTATATAACCTTTAAAAAGAAAAAGTGGCAGAAAAAAAAAAAATTGAAAAATACCTAAATGCTGGGGACAGGTGACTCATGCATCTAGTGACCATTTAAAAGCAACTGAGCAGAAAAGAAAGTAGGAGGACCTCAGCAGAGAAGGGGCCAAACTTGCTGCAGCTCCAGGGATCAGCCACTCCCGGTTTCCCAAGAACAGATACTACTGGCCCCACTGTTAGCAACCAGAGCCTACTTCTTTATGCCTCTGCCGACTCCTACCCCAGCACCATGCTCATCTCAGCCAGCATCCCTTGGCCTATTAGCATGTCCTGTTCGCATGCCTGTCAAACAGTTATTCTTCCATTGTGGGTCCCTGGATCCAGCACAAGACAGAGGCTAGTAATTCCCAGGGCTGGGTAGTCCCAGGGGCCCCCTACCAGGATGTCCAAAGGAACATAACCTCCCCAGCCTCTCACCTGCACACTCAAAGAGCAGCTCCCCATCACCGAGCCTCCACACGAAGGCCTTGTCGTCTTCGCCCCCCGTCACTGCCAAGGTGTTGGTTTTGGGGTCCAGGCTCACACAAAACACAGACGCTGTCCCAAGACATAGTCCATGAGAACGGGGATGGAACCGGGCTCTCACCTAGAGTTCTGTCTTTCAGGAAGCACACCCCCTTTCCCAAAGCCACACATAGTTCCTCTTTCCTGGGAAGGCTGCATCCAGTTCTTGTCTGGAGCCTCAGATTGTGAGAGAAACCCTTCGCGAGCCCACAAAGCTCTGTGTCCTCCTCTGGAACATAACTCCCTGCTGTGCTGTCCCCCTTGACATGCTCTCTGAGGTGCAAGCCAAGAGGTGGCTTCCTGTGCACAGCTGACAGCACTGGCCATACCAGGCTAGGTATGAATTAAGTTATGAAAGTTTCATGAGGCTGGCATCTGAGATTATTATTAATGCTCCTTCTGGAGTGTAAACTAATTTCCACTCAGGTTACTTCCATTCACTTTCATCCAAGATAACTTTTTTTTTTTTTTAAGAATACCAAGATTCAGAAAGCTAACAAAGCTGACAGAACGCTACACAGCCGAGGTAGGATTCGAATCCAGGGGGTCTCACTTAACCTCAGTGCCCTACGGCCCTTCCTTTGAATAGCCTGCAGGCCAAAGTAGGTGGCTTTCACGCTGGTCTCTCCCAACGGGCAATACTCAAAAGCCCATCCAAACTGATCTGAGACGATCCCTTCAAAGGCCTACCTGAGTGCAATGCAAAGGTGACCTCACTATCATCCGGGCCCTCCATGCTACCGACCACCCCTTCCTGGGGTTCCAAGACCCAGCCCTCGTCATTGCCCTCTTCTTCTTCTTCCTCTTCCTCAAAGTCCACGTCTTCCATCTCCTGGGCCAGATCATCTGCTTTGGGAGAAGCGTTAAAAGATGGGAGCTCCAAAGATATAGAAGGAATGGGGTAAGGGTTAAAGAATGAAAAAGGTGGAAGCTAGGGTGGGTCGTGTGGCCAAAGGTTAAGGTGTTGTCCCACACGTACCGAGCAGGAAGAGAGCACTTGGGGGGCGGGGAGGGGGAGAGAGGCTAGGTCTGAAGAGCTGGTGTTGGCCAGCGACCGTGTGGGAAGAGAGGACAGAGGGCATGATGGGAAGGGGGTGTGTGAGGGGAAGGGCCAGGGGAGGCGTCAGGGAACCCCCACCCAGCCAGGCCTAGAAACTAAAGGTGGGGGGTAGGGGAGGAGGTCTGGAGAGAAATGTCGGTAGGAACGACCGGTAGGGAAGGGGGGAGGGGGACTGGAGAGAAGCAGGGGTCAGAGGCCAGGGGTGAGCGCCTCTTGTCCCGTGGCCTCAGGAGCGTCAGTTCTCACCCGGGTCCGGCGGGCCTGGATCCAGCTCTACCACCTCAATGATCTCTTCATCTCCGTGAAAGCTCAGAGTCTCCAGAGGCGGGGTGTCAGCGGCCGCTCCGCTCTCCGATTCGGACTCCATGCGGCGAAAGCTACCGATCCACTTCTCTGGGCCCAAACGCCTCCCAGAGTCAGCTCTGCGCGACGACGCGGAACTCGAGCCCCTCCTCCCGGGAGGAAGTAGGCGTAGGTGACTCCCGGCCGAAAGAGCGACGGCATCCGGGCCAATAGCGACAGTGGTGGACTAACAGAGCCGCCAATCATAAGGCAGATCTAGGATGACCAGGCCGGGGCGTGGCGGGAGAGCCCAAGCTCCACCCTACATGACTCCGCCCCCAGCTGGAGGGAAACAAGCGAGCGTGCGCGCCTCCGGGGTCTCCTGGGAGGAGTAGTTCTCCCGGGCCCGCTACGCGGACTTCTGGGAAATGTAGTTTTTGCTCTGTAGGCAGGACGGAAGGCGCGGGGGAGGACCCTTACGCAAACTACAATTCCCGACGGGGAGCGCAGTGAAGGGGGGTGGGACCCGAACATGGCCGCGGTGGTAGCTGCTACGGCGCTGAAGGGCCGGGGGGCGAGAAATGCCCGCGTCCTCCGGGGTAAGGAGAGGGACCCTCGGGAGGGCAGGGTTTTAAAAGATTCCGTTTCCTTCACATCCCACCCAGCGCGACGGCAGGAAGTCAGCATGCCAAGGGATGCCCACACCTCTCTGCAAGATCTTAGAGAGTCTGGGGGTGAAAAGATGCTCTAGAGGTCACCCAGTCCAACCCCTGCGTTTTAGGTTGCGCGGCGTGTCTAGGGTCTTATTGGTAGAGAGGGTACCAAAGGAACCTTTAGACTCCCGCGCCCCAGGGGTTTCACACTCACCGCAGTGCAGAGGAGAGAGCCCTAGGCACCTGGAGGCTTGAGTTCTAGCACTGAGTAATTAGCGGTTTGACCTTGTGCGAAGCAGCTTGTCTCCGGGCTTCAGCTTCCACTTCGACGGGATGGAGTTAGTTATCCTTAAGGATAGCTAAGGTCCTGCAGTTTTAAAACAGTTCCCCGGATTTCCTTCATACGTATGTCTCCCGGTGAGTTCCTCTGCAGTCCTTCCCAGCCTGACTTCTGAATAGAGAACAGCAGCGAAGCTCACTGCCTTGGCACCAGGGTGAGGAGCCCGCAGTGACGTGGAAGTAGCTTCCAAAGGTGTCACCCGATGGCGATTTTCCCATTTCTCTTTAGAGTCTTCACTGCACTTGTTACTCCAGACTGCAGTCACTCCCCTTCCTCAAATCTCAGCCACTCTTCCCCTTCCTCATCTCCCATACTGACGTGCTGTACTTTAATTCACAGGGATCCTCTCTGGAGCCACAGCTAACAAGGCTTCCCAGAACAGGACCAGAGCACTGCAGAGCCACAGCTCACCAGAATGCAAGGAGGAGCCCGAGCCCCTCTCCCCTGAGCTAGAATACATTCCCAGAAAGAGGGGCAAGAACCCCATGAAAGCCGTGGGGCTAGCCTGGTGAGTTTAACTGCTCCCTTTGCCTACCAGTGGGGAGTGCACCGGAAGGTGTGGGGACCTAGAATCTTCTCCGAAATGCGGGTGGAGAACTGAATCCAAGGGAAGGAAATTGCTGGAATCAAGGGATGGACTCTCAGAAGAGTGGGGGTGGGGGGGGAGGGGAGGGTGGAAAAATATGTAAAATTGGGGGATAGTGGCTTTTCTGTGGAGCAAATTGAGCTGAGCTGATTTGAATTTGAGTCACTGGATTCTTCCTTCCCTTTGGGAGCGGGGTTAACATTCCAATCCCAGTGATTAAGTGTCAGATTGTGTTGTGTAGAAGCTAGAGGTGTTTCTGTGAGTTCTGTGGTTCTGATTCTGGCCTTAATACATATCACTAAAGTAAAAGGAAGGGAAATTAATATTTTTTTCCAGCAAATGTCTGAGGTATGACAACAGTACTTTGCCATATAACGTTTTAAGCTTTCTGAGGTAAACCTTGCACTTCCATCCCTCCAAGGAGGGAACTGAGGCTCCCAGCTGCGAGTGTCACCAGCTCTCATGGCTTCCTGTTCTTTGGCCCTTACCAAGGCCCTCTTTCAGTTGTAGCTGCTAAGACTGAGAGTTGGTTGATGTACCTTAGTGGTTGTGCACACGCTTTAACATTCTTGAAGCCCTGAGTTCAGTTTGCAGCACCGTAAAGAAAAATAAAGAGGTCTGGCAAAGGACATGAGACAGTGTATGCAGGGAGGTCCTTTGCTAACTCAGAGCAAGCCTGGGCTACTTAGGCTATCACACAGAAGCAGTCAACACAAGTGAAGAGGCTCATGAATATCAGCCATAAGAGGAGAAATGAAGAGGCAGGTAGGACCACACTGGGCTTTGAGTACTATGCCTAGGAGTTTGGAGTTGGCCAGGATGTAATAGAGAACTATTACGGTTGTCTAAAGCAGGCAGGCGCAAGAGGCTCTGGTTTGTGGGGTCCCTCCAGCACTCAGCATAAAGATGTCTCACCACAGCATTTGTGCAAGTGACCAAGCTGGCCTGATTCTTATAGCTCCTCTGACTCAGTCCCAGTCCCTGCCCAAACCCGGTGCACATCTCCCCATCCCTAGGGCCATCGGCTTCCCCTGTGGTATCCTCTTCTTCGTCCTCACCAAGCAGGAAGTGGACAAGGACCGATTGAAGCAGATGAAGGCTCGTCAGAACATGCGAGTGTCCAACACGGGCGAGTATGAGAGCCAGAGGTTCAGGGCTTCACCCCAGCAAGCCCAGTCCCCTGAGGTTGGGTCTGAGGCCCAGACCTGACTGAGGATCACTGCACCTTGTGCTAGACTATGGACTGCCGTCCTGTGTGGCCATGGCTCCTGAGGCCCACCAGAGGGCGCAGGATGCCCAAGCTGCTGCCAGCACCCAACTCTTCCACATGGTGGAAGGAGCCAAACGCAAATAAAGTTATTAAGTACTGGCATGGAAAGGAGGCCAGGTTGAATTTGTAAGCCCCCCGGGAGGGAGGGTCAGAGTGGAAATAGCTCTCCTCCCTGTTCCCTCACTGATCTGTGTTCCCAGATGGCTGAAGTAACCACAGCAAGCCTAGGAACAGGCTCTGGAGACCCAAGTCTTAAGAGCGACTGGTTAGGAGGGTAGCTACCCATGCAGCTGAAACTGGTTAAAATTAGTCAGGCATGGACATCTTTAATCTCAGCACTCAGGAAGCAGAGGCAGGTGGATCTCTGAGTTTCAGGCCAGGGTTCCAAGACAGCCAGAGCAAAATAATAAAGAGACCTTGCCCCCCAAAACAAAAGAAACCAAAAAATCAAATGTAGCATTCAGGGTGTGGAAGAAAAATTAAAATTAAAAAAGAAAAAAAGTGCATCTAAATATGTCAACCTCTCTGGGCCTTTTCCTCCTTTGTCAGAGAAACTAGTTTCCAAGAGATTCTAGAGCTGTGATCTAGCCCCTTCCCTATAAAGATGGAGCTTCCTGGGGGAGTTAAAACTAGGCAGGTTTTACAGAGGGTTCATGGCATACACGGGATCCTGCGGGATGGCTGAGAAGCCCCCCCCCCCCCCCGGAGCCAGTGCTTCTGGAGCCAGTGCTGCAGACTTGAGCTCCGTTCCGCAGGCAGCTTTTACCATTTCAGCAGCCTGTCTCACCCAACACCAAGAACTGTTCCAGGAAAGTCTGCTTGCTTCCATATACCGGGTTCCCACCTTATAGTTAAGAAAGCCACAGCTACTCAAGGGTCTTACTGCCAAACATAAAACTTTATTACATTTCTAGTTGTGTCCCTTTGTGATATATTCAGAATCAAGTACTGAACAGAACAGCTCTATGTCCTTGGGCTAGTAAGGTTTCTACCCCACCTGATAAACCAGCTTCTGTCCCCATCCTGGTACCAGCTGGAGGCACTTGGATTACATAGACAGCAGCAGCCGGCTTGAAGAGGGGGTTTTAGTCTCAAGTCTCCCAATGGGAATACAGAACAGATTGAACTTGTGTACCAGAGTAGACTTCAGTGTTTCTCAGACCAGAGAGGGTGCCCAAGGCACTTTCCCTGTCCCCACTTATCTCTCACCCAGACTGCTTCCCAGCCACACCCAGAATCCCACAATCCACCTCACCTGCTGACCTCCACCTCTGTGTGTCAGAGCAAAGTAGGAGGTCCCTCTAGGTGGATTTTAAAAGCCTCAGACGGCCCCAAGGCACTTTGGGTCTGGATGGTAGCCAGGCTGGGCGCCAGGCAGGGTGGATGCCATTCTAGGATTGCCCCCATACTGAATAAACTCTGCTCACTTGTCTTTTTCCCAAGCCCAGATAAATAACTGATACATGTTACTGGAAGATGGGGTTGGAACAGAGAGACCCCAGGGCACAGATCTCTCCTAGCTTCTAAAGCTAAGAGATGCCAAGCCTAAAGAGTTCAGGCAGCTTAAGTGGTCTCTGAGCACTGGAGCTGGAGGCAAAGCATCTGGCTTTATTGGATCCAGGAGGGGGACAGCACCAGCTCCTAGCCTAGAACCCTGTAGCCGAGGTGGGAGGGGAGCCTCTTCACCTCAGAACGCCTGAGTTCACAGGCTCCCTCCTCCCCTACACACACACACACACACACACACACACACACACACAGTTTGGTGCATACTCGTTGTGGGTAAAGGGAAGGAGATACACCTTCAGACTAGTTCCAAGCCCGCCAAGGGCTAAGAGGTGCTAGTGATCCCAGTATCATGGCTCTCACAGAACACAGCCAGAGGTCCTCCCATCTCCAGGACAGAGAGGAAACTGAGCAGATTACTTGAGGGGAGACGGGATCTAGGGCCCAGCCCAATAGGAAAGGGCGAGTCCCAGGCCAGTGAAAGGGACATCTCTCTTTCTCTCAGTCTCTACTTCCTACGAGCTGGAGCACGAACGTGAAGATATAGACTATATCTGTGTAGATCTGTAGGGCGCCTGTGATGTAGTCCTCCGGGCTGATGGTATGCTTCCGGTTCCCCAGGACCAGCTGTGTGTCATAAGCCAGGAACTGCAGGGAAACCAGACATGAGTGCCAAAGAGCTCAGTGTTTAGGGTTCACTTCCTGTCAGCACAATGTCCTGAGAGCCCTAGGCCAGCCATATAGCTCACTAATGGAGTCACTAAGAAGGAGCGTGATTTTACATGATTTCTGCCATTGAGCAGTTCACTTGTCTACCAGAGACTGACACACAGCTGTTACCCAGCCAGCAATGTGAACAGAGCACAGCAGGGATGTCAGAAACACGTAAAACACCTACATAAGAAGAGAACAATTGTCCATGGCTCCTCCCCTTCTCCCAAGCTGCCTAAACTTGACCATCTCAGCTCCCCTCCCAGAAGAGGGAACAAACTTACCAGGGTGAAACAGATGGCCCCCAGAGCTGCATAGACCATGTGGAGCCAGTAAATCTGTGAAATAGCACAGTACGGCATTAGGGAGCCAAGCAGGGCATAGCCAAAGCATGACCGAAGCAGGCCTTGGAGACCCAGCTGACCCGGGACTCCAGCTAGAGAGGGAAGCAGGTAGGGAAGCTGCCTCTCTAGGGTCCCCATCCTGCCTCTAGATCCTGGGAGAAACTGAGAATGTGATTTATCTGCCAGAGACAGCAAAGGCTGTCCCACAGTGTCCACGTTAGCCCATCAGCCCACTGAAAGCTAGTGAAGTCCAGGAGTGTCTACTGGAGGTCCTGGAAACAAGCCAAGCCCAGCGCATGCTGTTTGAAGAGCCTGTGACAGTGAGCTCCCAGGAGCCAGCCCATGGATGCAGCTCACTGACTCCTACAGACCACCTTAGGGACAGTTTAGAGAAGCCCATTGACAACCTGCCACCCCGTTCAACACTCCTGCCAAGTGCCTATACACAGACCAGGACCAGCCATGGTGAGGGGGGCAGCACTTCTCGTTCTGATCCTTCCCCTCCAGCCCTGTGTTCCCCCCTTAGCTGACTGGAAGCAAAGCATGCAGCAGAACCAGCAATCTCGGGGCCCCTTCCATCCTGGCCTGACTTAGTCCTTCACAGACTCGGCTAACCTACCAGTTCCTGTAGGAACCAAGTGGTGCTATCCAGGACTTAAGGGACTGTGGTTTATCACCTGCCTGAGAGAAATCTGTTATACCCTAACGCAAAAGGGATGGTATTGTGTGGTGCCTGCACTGGCCAGTGGAGAGGTGTGTGAGCCAGACCCGCCCCTGCTCCACAGGAAGTCTGCTGCCTGGGTTCTACTTGCCCTTCTAGCAGGACACTCACATATTTAAAGATCAGCACTATGCTTGTGACAATACCGGTCACCGTCAGCACTATTCCCAGCACACAGAAGAGGCCTGTACACGAGGTGAAGTCCACCTAGCAGAAAGGGAGAACGAGGCTCGTCAGATAACTGCCATCCTTAGCATCCCAGAGGACTGACCCTGAGTCCCAGTGCTGCTCTTGGGGGCATGGCAGTGACAGTCACATGCTAAGGACACATATCATACAGGAAGCAACTTGTCAAGTGCAGACATGGGTAAGCTAGGGAGATCTCTGGTCTGCAAGGGTCTGAACCCTCCCAGGCCTGCCCAAGTGCTGAACCCAAAGGGTTGTGTGTGTGTGTGTGTGTGTGTGTAAGAGGGCAGGGTGGCCAGGGAAGGGCCTTCCCCATCCTCACCTTAGTCTGAAAGCAGAAGATGGTGACAGAGATGGATACCACAGCGGTGATGATCATTGCTATGATGACAGCTTTGGTTTCATACATACTGGGGAAAAGGAAGCAGCGTTGAGATGGGCCAGAGGCAGAAGCCGTACATAGACTCCCTGTGTTCAGGATTGTGCCCACTGTCCATCCAGCCTTCCATGACATTCCCTCCCCAAGAGCATGGAGAATTGTCTCTGAATATACCTGGAAATAGTGCCTGTCACAAAGCCCAAAGCCAAAGTCTGTGGGAAGGAGAGAATGAGGCACACAGTTAAGAACAGCATGAGCTATTGAGTATGGCTCAACACGTACCAGGCTCTAAGTTCCAGCCCCAACACTGTGGTCGCCATGACCCTGCAGGAGCTGGGGGTAAGTTTAACTGTTGGGAAGAACAGCCACAGAAAGCAAGAGCAGGGCCAGCCAAGGACAAGGGTGTCCCCAACCTTTCCCCGAGTGGGTCTTCCACTTCCCTTCTAGACTTACAAAGATGATGAGCAGGATGATGTTCCATGGGAATCGGCGCCTGGAGACAGAGGGAGGGAGGGAGACCCTGGTTACCTGTGGGGCCTTCAAGTTTCAGCAGCTCCTTCAGCAGAAGTCCTGAGAAATGAGTCTTTTCCTTAGGGAGGGTACTCAGGTATTTACACAAAGGATAACCTAAGACAGTCCTTCCCTGTGGAGCCAGCATGGCCGGGACTTGTTTAGAGCTCGCATGTCCCCTGTGTGACTGTGACAAAGTCCCTTAGCCTCTCTGAACCTTGAATTCTTCCTGATAGAGATGTAGTAACTTTCCCTTTTATGTTTGTAATTTTTTATTACGTCGGTGTATGTGTGTGTATATGCACCACAGCACACATATGGAGATCAGCGGACAGCTTGTAGGAATCATTTTCTTTCCAACATGTGAGTCTCGGGCCTCAAACTCAGATCATTAGGCATGGTGGACAGTGCCTTTACCTGCTGAGCCGTCTTGCTACTTCCTCCCTTTTTGATTTTCTTTTCTGTCTATTAAATAAATGCTCAACATGGTACATATCTTGTATATATGAGTCTCCCATATCTTGTAAGACAGATATAGCCAGGTGGGCATTGCACACTACTCCGTAACACAGCTGGCCTCTTGTCCCTCATCTCCTGGTAGCCTACTACTCCTGGTAGGCTCTCTCCACTGTACAAATCCTTTTCCTCTTACAGTGCTCTGTCCCTGTCCCACTTTCTGCCCTCCTCTTGTCAGGATCTCCAACACTCACCTGGGTCCCTGGCAGCAGGCAAGGGTCAGGTAGGTGGCAAGGAAGACAGCACTGGGGGAAGAGATGGGACATAGCTATAGGACGCGACACCCCCCGGCCTGCTCCTAGCCCAGTATGACCTGAAGGCAGTGCAAGGTGATGATGAGAGCCTGCACAGCACCATGAAACCTTCACTTCATCACCATGTGTCTGCCTGGTCCTGTCCTGTCCCAGCACTCCGTGATGCTACTCCTCCTCAGGTTGCTCTTCTGCCCCTGACTGGAGACTGGCACAGTTTCTGAGAAGCCCTCTCTCCTAGGGCATAGTTCTGCCCTGAACAAAGCCAGTCAGCTGCCTCCTGTCCCCCTCCCATCCCGGCAGCAAGACCCTGCACTCACTAGGACACGTAGTACACAGCCACATTTTTCCTCACATATTTGCCGACTGGTTCCCTGTAAAACAGAGGACGCCAAGAAAAGAGTCATCCTGTGGCTGTCCACCTCCAGCCAAGAGCCACCCCTCCATGGGCAGCCCAGCAGGTAACCCAGGCTGGGAGAAGGAGACTCACACAAAGGTGAAGATTGCAATGATGGCCACAGTGATGAGCAGCTGGACAGAAATGATGCAGTACACCTAGAACAAACAGCCAGGGGTATGGCTCCCATCTCATACCAGCCTCTCCCACCCACCTCACCCCCAACATGTTAGTGGTACAAGGGGCCTCCTTTTAGTTTGAAAGGCTCAGTGGTTAAGAACATATATTGCTCATGGACCTGAGTTCAGATCCATCAGGCAGCTCATAATTTTACATGTATCCAACTCTAGCTCCAGGGAATCTGATGCTTTCATCTGGATTCCTTGGATACTACACTCACATGTGTGCATACACATATACATGCATACACGCATACACACACACACACACACACACACACACACAACTAAAAATAAAATCAGTCTTGAAAAGATAAACAGTGATTGTAATTTGGAAGGCTCCACTTTTCAAGTTCTCAGAGAGTCTTCCCTGACTGCAGTCTGGCCTGGAAGGGACCCCTCTGCCACTCCAGCTGTTTCTTGGCCCCTTTCCACCTACCCAGCATCCAGCTTATAGTTAGCTTAGAGCTCACTGCTCACTTGCTCTGCCTGCTCCTGTACTAACAGCAGTTTTCTGTGACAAGGGTTGAAAGAAGGGATGTGTGGTGGTTTAGAGACAACATGTTTACTTCAGCTCCCAGTTGCTTGCTGTCTGACAGGACAGAGCAGGAAGGGGAAGTGCACAATCCAATCCCAGATTGACTCTGTCATCCCAAAACAAAGTCAGGGCAATGGGAATCATAGAGAAGTGAATCCCTTCTGAGGAAGGTGCAGAGGGAGGCAGCTAAGACACGTAACATGGGAATGTGTACCTAAACCAAGACCTCCCCTAAGCCCCAACCCATTTCTTACCTTTTGGATGAAGGAATGTCGGACTTTCCGGTCATCCCATTCTCCAGGACCAAAGCTGTCACTTCCTGCTCTCTCCTCTTCATTATAGTCATGGCCTAGGGCCAGAGGCAGATCACATCAAACCAACTGGGGACCTAGGACACATAGCCTCCATCTCAAAGCACCCCTGGCCTCCCTGTCTCAAACCAAGGCTCAGGTACCTCTGTCCAAGACACCCTTGTAACTCTCAGACTCTTATCAAGCTTGGGTTCTCTAGGCATCCTCAGAGTAAGCCCAGCTTGGCTTAGGTGAGAAAGAGCTGTGCTGTCAGCAGGCAGCTGCTGCGAGCTGTGTGCCCAGGGAGACAGGATAGTGGCATCACCATCTAGGAAGCAGCTGGCATCTAGGGAGTGGAACCGACTGGCAGAGCAGTGGCCTTGGGAGTGGAGTGCCAGAGAAAAAGAGGGAAGACTACACAGGAAGTAGGTACAGGGGGGCGTGGGCTGTCTACAGCAGGCTTCACAACACACAACACACAACCTGTGATACCTTAAGATCTGCCTCAGAATACATGTCCAAATAAGAGCTGGCCATACACTCACTGGCCCCGGGACACTGAAGCTACTGCAACCACCAACATTCCATGGATGCCTCTTGGGGAACTACTTCCAAAATCTACCCAGAAGGAGCTGGGGTACAGCTCATAGGCAGAGCAAATGCTTAATGACCTTGAGTTCAGTCTCTCATACCAAAAACAAACAAACAAGCAAACTCTGTGTGTGTGTGTGTGTGTGTGTGTGGGTGTGTGTATGCAAAATCTACCCCCAGGAGAAGAGGCTTACTATAGTCTAACCTCACCCTCACTGGACAGCCATGACATTCTGGCTGTTGGCAAAAATCAGACTGTATATAAAGGACGGAGATGTGTCAGCCCTATGATATTAAAAAGTGCTTAGGGTTCCTAAGAAAGGCATGGTGCCCACACACAGTGGCAACAGCCTTGTTGAGAAACAGAAATGGTTCCTTAAGGCAACCACTTAGAAGCCATTATTTCACCCAGATATTGTCTCTGGGTGTAAGTTCTAGTCTAAGTCTTAAGGCCTCAGTCTTCTTACTGACTACATAGGTCAGCAAGTGGCTGGAGGGAAGACCAGGAGGTTAAGGCGAAGGTGGGACAGGAAGAGAAAACGGTATCAAGGGGATGGTAGGAGGAAGGGAATGTAAGGCTTCCTCAGTCCCAAGCTCTACCTTGTCCCACCAACCCCCAGCCACCCTCCATGACTCACCATAGTTCATGGGCATTGGATGGACGGGAGGAACCGGCTGTGGGTAGCCAGCAGGATGACCGTAACCAGGTTGAGGGTAGGCAGGGTAGGCGGGATAACCACCCGGCAGGACAGATGGCTGCCCGTAGCCGCCTGGAGGTGGAGAGCCAGGGTACAGGGGGTTGTGGTCCTCATAGGGAGGTGGGGCAGTGGGATTGGACATGGCCACTCAAGGGCTGAGGGGAAACCCCAGCTTCTGGGACCTGCAATAGGAAACAAGCAATCAGTCATGAGTTACTGGCTGCCCACGCCACCCTTGCTCCTTTCTAGGCTATGTCTGTAGCTTACACATGCCACTCACTGCCCACAGGCCACCACCCCACTGGGCCAGCCCTTGGGTTTTATAATCTCTCACAGCAGCCTTTATCCGGGGCCTCCCCTGCCCTGGTCACAGGAGAGTAGGGTGGGGATTAGTCAGCTGACCAGCGTCACAGCCGAGCATCAGAACAGCACACAAGAATGGCAGCCTGGGAACTCCCTGTTCTCCTTTAAGGGAACCTGGCAGTGGTGGCCTGACAGCAGAGCCAGAGAAGAAGCTGCATGGCCCCTAGAAGAGCTTCCTGGTGAGTCACAGGGCTGGCCAGCTGGGACCTTTTGGAGGGGTCAACCCAGCCCCCATAGCAGCTGGCTGGAGCAACAGGCTTGAGGGCCAGATACAGGGTGGAGCCAAGCTAGAAGCTGAGCAGGAAAGAGGAGGGAGAAAACAATCCTGCCACTGTGCCAGAACTGCCAGGCCCCAGAGGGAGGGGCGTGGCTGGCAGCAGACAGGACTCTCCAGTTCCCATCCCATCACCGGGGCATGTGGCAGCCTGTGCCTGTTGCTCCCTTCGCTGGTCTTGCCAGAGAGTAAACAGTGCTCCGGAGCTCCCTGGAACGGGGTCTCTGGAGTCTTCCCAGCAGCAGCAGCAGCAGCAGCAGCAGCAGCAGCAGCAGCAGCAGCAGGGAGGGTCAAGGAAAGAAAGCCGAGAAGTGAGGGCACAGGATGGAATGCCTCTGACAGGAGAGCCCTGCAGCTTGCCTGAAGTTGCAGGTGCTACATTGATGCTCAAGGGAGCAGCAAGGCCCAGCGTAGTAAAGTGGCTCCCACAGTCCTAGAGCCAGCTGTTAGGAGCACACCCTGAGTGGCTCTGGTGGCATGAGTCCTTCATGCTTTGCTGTACTCACTAGGCCTCCTCTGCCAAGTTCATCACAGCCTGTACACCCTTAATGAAACGGCAGGCACATCCAGATATGGCAGAGTTGAGGACAGAGACAAGCTAAGGAAATGGTGTCTTTATTTCTTTCACAGAACCACCCCTTCCCATGTACACCCTGTGACAGAGTTACCCCCTGCCCTACAGGAAAGACTCGCAGATCCAGGTCAGCCACACCTTCAGGGCCGCTGCTGGAAGCAGGAGAGTCCCAGCTTCTCTTTCAGGGCACCAGTGCAGCTCAGAGATCAGATAGAGGACACGCACGGCTCCTCTCAGGACAACGGGAGTTATTCACAAGGAAAATCAGTGAGGATCGGGTAACAGGCCAGGTCTCTGAGCAGGTCACACTGAGGAGAGCTGTTCTTCATCTCCCCAGAGCAAGAATGTGTCAAGCCAGAGAGAAGAAAGTCCTTCTAGAGAGGAAGGGTATGAGAAGTGAGCCGAGCAGGGAAGCATGGAAGTCAGCACTGAGCAGGGCAGAGCAGCTGGAGAAATGGGACCCCCAGAGTGGAGAGTCTAAGATCAGCCACTGGGACTGGATTGGAGAGCCCGAGTCCATGAAAGGCCAGAGTAATCACAAGCAAGATAAAAGAAGCAGGTTTTTCCTGCCCCAGCCTTTGGAGCAAAAGCCTTGTTCCCCTAAGTCCTACTCCTTCCCTCTCCAAGTCGCCTCCGAGCCCACAGGAAGGATGACATCCATCCCCTGGTGGACGGGAAGAGGACAAAGCAGGCTACCTGTGGTATAGAGGTGCCTGACATTTCACTGTGGCTTTTATCTCAGTAATCTAGGTCTATATGAAATCCTCCGGGGGGTGGGGTGGGGGTGCAGGCTGATGGCTAAACAGGCCTAAAAGGCTCTTCCAGGAAGGGCCCTGTTGTTAGAGTACAACTGTGCCACCAAACCATGATGTCCCAATGACCTGGCCCTTCACTTTAACAGAGTATGTGGGAAATGGGGTGCTTGAGTGGTCTCAGGGCTCAATGACAGCTCTAAGAGCTGACTGTGACCCGGGAAACTGACCATGCAGGGCCCTCTCCTCTTCCCATTGAGGGGCTGTAGTGACTCACTGCCAGGGATGTGACTCCAGGGTCAGGGCAGCTCTGCTGCTGACTCATAGGCCTCCCTCCTGTCCTCCCTGGCCCTGCCCTGTCATGCTGGTAGTCATGCTGGGAGGAATTTGCCAGTGGACTTGCCTGATCCCAGCATAGGTCTCTGAGTCCTCCGCCACCTGCCCTTTAGAACCAGAGACGATGTCATGCGTCAGTGTCCCCACCTGGGAGATGGGTTCAACACCACTTAACAGTGCCTCCCAAGGAACCGTCAAAGTTAAGAGAGAGTATGCACACTTAGGGGGTGGAGATATGGCTCAGCCATTAAGGACACTGGCTGCTCTCCCAGAGGACCTGGGTTCAAGTCCTGGCACCCACATGGCAGCTCACAACTGTCTGTAACTCTACTTCCAGGGGATCTGACACCCTCACACAGACATACAGGCAGGCAGAACACCAATGCACATAAAATAAAAATAAGTTAATTTAAAAAGAAATGGAAAGAAAGGAAGGCAGGCCTGAGCTCTTAGAACAATGCCCAGCCTAACTAGGGATGCACGCTGGCTGTTTTCAGCTGTGATCTCACTAACTCCTAACTCCGTAGAGTAGGACAGCAGGTGAGCAGTGTATTACAGATGTAGAGTTCGACAGCAGGTGAGCAGTGTAGTACAGAGACACCAAGGTTTAGGAGAGTGAAGACAGGTGTCCAGGGACACCTCACCAGGGTATAACAAAGTCAAGGCTTACCCCCAAGGCTGACTGACTCTGGTGTCCCTTTTGAGTCCCTTATTTGGATAGTCTGTCTATCCCAATTTCTCAGCCATCTCCCATGGCTTTGGTCTCCAGTAATAATAGCAGGCTTACACAGAAGTGGATGCCCCTCAACAGTGTACTCCAGTACCATCCACCAGCACAAGGAGACTCAAAATGTCAGATTCTAGACACCTACCCACTTAAGACAAGCTGACCCTAGGCTGCAATACAATCCTGGCTGTCCGACCTTGGTGCAAGAGAGTAAAACCCTTGTTTTGTACCAGCGAGAAAGTTGCCAGCCTCTGCCACACTCGCCACTGAGCCATGGCATGGACGATATTTGTCAGACCTAAGGCTAGCACTGCCTTAGGGCCAGTGGTCAGTCATTCTCCTAGCCAGGCTGAGGCATGGGGACAACTAGAGAAGGAAACAAGTAGGAAGAAGGACAAGGACAGAGAAAAGACCTGGAGACAGCCCGGTGTGGTGGTGCACGCCTTTAATCCCAGCACTCGGGAGGCAGAGGCAGGCGAATTTCTGAGTTGGAGGCCACCCTGGTCTATAGAGTGAGTTCCAGGACAGCCAGGGCTACACAGAGAAACCCTGTCTCGGAAAAACCAAAAGAGAGAGAGAGAGAGAGAGAGAGAGA
>NC_034594.1:52869305-52870753 GCF_900095145.1 Mus pahari
AGAGAGAGAGAGAGAGAGAGAGAGAGAGAGAGAGAGAGAGACCTGGAGACAGTACAGATGAGGTCTTCCGGTTCACCCAGGGCTGTGAGGGCTTCACAGTCTCCAGGGGTTACAGAGAATTGGAGCATTTTCCTAAGCTGAGAAGGCATCCAGCTTCTCTGTGAGCAAACACCAACCTTTGCCCCGTCCGGGCAGTTCCATGTCTCAGCCTGTACCTTTCTCAGGTAATCCATCCATGTCAGGGAAAACCCAGAACCTCTCCCTGACTCAGTCACAGTGGCAGCAGGACTGGGTACTGGGCCCACACAGCGGGATTTGTTGGTGGCCAAGGTTTTCAGTGTAGAATCTGGGGAAACTGTTCCCCACTAAATCCTGAGTTGTCTCTGTCCCTGGCCTGCCGAGGTCGGACTCTTGACTCTAACTCTCCTGTGGCATAAGAAGTGTTAAGACTATGGAATCTGTAGCCAGAAGGCTGAGCTACTGGGGTTACAAGCAAGAGGGTGTGTCTGGAGGGAAGGACAGAAAAGAGCAGTCCGGGCAACTTGCCCTCCTTGAATGCCAGGAACCAATGCCCAGACCAGAATGGAAAGAAGTGCTCAGCGTGCATCTCAGGAAGCCCCACCCCACGCCAAGGTCTCCATGCCTAGCTTCTCTCCATTCTCCCCAAGAAAACACCTCCCACCCCAGCACATAGCCACTGGGACAGAGAAATGACAAAAGCAGCCAGGAACCCAGAATGAACATCATACTCTTGGCGGGGGGGGGGGGGGAGGCAGCTGGCCTCAGGATTAGGAGGTGAAATAGAGGGGATCCAAACATTGAGGTGTCAGTAGAACCAGGAAACCCTAAAGCGCCAGCCCAGGACAAGGCCCTCTTGGCCAAGAATTTGGAACTTCTGGCCCAGGTATTGTACCTCATGCCTCTAATTCTAGCAGAGGCAGGGGAAATGTCTGTGAGTTCAAGGCCAGCCTATTCTACATAGCAAGTTCCAGGCCAGCCAGGAACATCATACTCTTGGGGGAGGGGTGTGTGTTAAGGACTTTAGAACTTTCCTTCCCAGCCTGGCCCAGTATCAAAAGCTCAGCAAAAGAGCCCCAGATGCCACAACAAAGAACCCTTTCCAGTTCCCTCATTATTTCTTGCTCATCCTGCCAACCTGTTACTTTCCTCCTAGGCTCCAGGCCACTCCCAGCTCCCACCTCTAGAGTGCCTCTCTCTGGATCCACAGAAACAGGGCCAAGTCCTGGAGAATATGGAGGGGCCCAATGAGTAGCTTCTCCATCACCCTTATCTCGGAGGACAGATCTGTATTGTGAGGTTGTAATAGCAGAGAGCCCAGCCACATCACCAGTCAGGGTGGCCTTGGTGTGCTTATAAAAAAAAAAAAGAGGGGAGAGAGAGAGAGAGAGAGAGAGAGAGAGAGAGAGAGAGAGAGAGAGAGAGAGAGA
>NC_034594.1:52870776-52912016 GCF_900095145.1 Mus pahari
GAGAGAGAGAGAGAAAGGAAGGAAGGAAGGAAGGAAGGAAGGAAGGAAGGAAGGAAGGAAGGAAGGAAGGAAGGAAGGAAGGAAGAAAGAAAGAAAGCATGAAAGCATGCCAGGTGTAATGGCTCAGGTACTTTAATCCCAGTACCTGGGAGGCAAAGGCAGGCAGATCTCTGAGTTGGAGTCCAGCCTGGTCTACAAAGTGAGTTTCTGGACAGTCAGAGCTACATAGTGAGACTCTGTCACAAAATTAAAAGAAAGAAAGAAAGAAAAAAAAAAAAGGAAGAAGGAAGTCATTATCAGGGCTGCTGCTATTTTTGACACAAAGGCCTGCCCCACCCTTGTGTTGTTTCCAGGTTAGGAGGGGAGACCAGCATAAGAACAGGAGTATTAATCAGACCATAGTGGAAAATTACAGGGGTGGGGAAGGAAGAGAGCCACCTAAGAGTGGTAAGATCAGTACTTAGTAAGCAACCAAGGTATTTCTTATGCTCACAAAAGATCACACCTTCAATAAAAATGCTACATTTGAGAGCCAGGAATAGTGGGACACACCTATAATGTGAGCACTCAGGAGGCTAAAGCAGGATTGCTTCAAGTTCAAAGCCAGCCTGAGCTACACAGTGAGCACAAGGCCAGCCAAGGCTAAGGCAATAGCCTATCTTACAACAGTCAGTTGAAGTTTTCAGGAGGATGCATGGAGGCTTTAGGATTTAAGCATCCAAGGAAGGCAATGTGCAAGCAGCAGGGATGGATTTGAACTTGATGACTGATTTGGGGTGCTTGTCTGTCAGGGAGGACACCTGAAGCACCCTCCCCTGATTAGGGGAACACAGGGCTGAGGTGAGGTGGTAAAGGCCAGCATAGTTGAGTGCACAGAGGATGTAGACTCCTTTTCCCATCTTTGCCTGAGACTCTGATGTTGGTACTGACCCCAGTACATGAATTGGGGTAGATCGCTCCATTTTTACATCTGTAAGATGGGTATATTCTACGCTGAAAGATCAAAACCCACTGCAACCCTGCCAGTTTGATTCTGTATAACAGGCAGGCTAACAGACAGGAAGTTTCAGAGCAGAATGACATAGCCGCCCCATCCCCACCCCACCCCCACACACCTGGGAATCTACACACTGACTGAATGCCTCTAGTAATGTGTAGGACATACACAGAGACACATGGCATGTTCTTGGCAAGAGTGGCCATTTACTCTCTCTCTCCTCCTAAGATGCTCCCACTCTTCACAGCCTGTGTGATGCTGACCCGGGCAACCTGTTTATTACACGAGGACCTAACCCTAAGAAGAAAACCATGTCTCTAGCCTGACAACCTAAGTTGGCTCCCTAGAGCCCGCATGGTGTAAGGAGAGGACGGACTCCCTGGAACTGTCCTCTGGACTTCCACATGCCTGCACTCACCCGTGCAACAAATAAGCAAATATAATTTTTAAAAAGAACCACACATGAATGGGGCATGGCGGTGTACACCTGTAACCCTAGGTTAGCTCAAGCAGAAAGGTCACAAGTTCGAGGCCATAAGAACCTGTGGATAGGAGGACCAGACATGCCCTCTTCTCATGTCAGCTGAGCATCAGGTCCCCTGCAGGATCTGTTCCCACCCTGAGGTCCAGCAGCTACTGGAACCTCCATGGTAGGATTTAGAGCATGGCATGGAGGAAATCTAGGCAGCACAGAACCAGGAAAGGAGCATCCCTAAACATCTCCCCCCACCCCGGGCCATGGACGTGTCCTGACCATCCTACATGAGGAAGTCTTCCCTCCTCCCTGACCGACGGATGCATTATGTCCGAGACGAGAAGAGCTCTGTGGACTCCTGCATCTTGTTCCTGGTCCTACTTCAAAACAAGTCCTGTTTTGGCCTAGACTCCCAAAATCTTAGGTTAAGGCTGGAAGATTCTATCAAGGTCAGCTCTCGTTCAGCATTCCCAAGAGAACTGAAGGCCCTCTGAAGATTGTACCTCGCTTCAATGCTGGCTTGTTGAGATACAGTCTCACTCTGCAGCCTGGCCTGCAATCCTCCTTTTGCCTTTGTCTTCTGAGAAGGATGAGGTACCATGCCCCAGTGTTGTTACTGTTTTGTGAGGCAGGCGCTTGCCCTATAACTCAGGCCACTCTTGCCTCACCTCTGGCATGAAAGGTGTGCACTACCACACACTCAGTCCCAGAGCGTCTACTCTGTCCTAAGGGCCCATGGTAAGAGGTCTTGGGTTGGGAGGTGCTCTGTCTGCTATAGATGGCTTCTGTCTATGGACCCCCCATTCTTCCTGAGGAAGCTGAGCCTAAGTGCCTATTACCCTAGCCCATGAGCTTCTCCAACTACTTGCCAACTAATATGTTATTACCTCTTTGATCTGCCCAGTTTTACACGAGCAGCTCTGAAGTCAGACAGGAAATCAGGACCCTTGAAGCAATGGTCTCAGTTCCCTTGAAACTATAAACCAAGACCGGGGCCCCGGAGAGGTAAGAACAGGCAAGTGAAGAGGAGAGGAAGTATGGTGGCCTGTTTAAGGCAGACAAAGCAGCGCAAAGAAGCACCTGGCTTGCCCTGCCACCACTGGCCAGGCCAAAGATACCAGCTTTGAAACCAAAGCTCACCACTGAGATAAATATTTCAGAGTCCCAGAGAACCAGACACCTGCCAGACCTTCCATGACAGCTCTCCCTACTTATCCGGTGTTTAGGTTGACCCTCAGCCTCATGGGTACCACCACACATAGGCCACCGTGGAGTGAGTGACTGGGGAAGGATGCCCAGGGGAACAAGACCTGGTGAAGACAGTCCAGGATCTGCCTTGGCAGAGAGCCTTCTTTTCCTTCCTCCTTTTCTCATTCCCTCCTGGTCCTCCAGGACCTGCTTTCCCTTTTCCCGTTTCCCTGTTTCGTTTTTTATTTTTATTCTGACCTAAAGAGGTCACCAGGGCCAAGCAAGACAGCTTTCACCTGTAATACTCTCAGCACTTAAGGATCTGAGGCAGAAGTATTGTAACAAGTTCAAGGCTTGACTGGGCTAAGTGAAACTGTCTCCAAAACACACACACACACACACACACACACACACACACACACACACACACAGTTCATCAGCTTGACTGTACTTTCTGGAAGGCTTCTGAATTAGAGAGCCAAGGAACAGGAGCAGGCCAGGTTAGGAGTAGGAATGGCTTCTCTAGACCTTGGGTTGGCCCACCGGCTTCACTGTGCTAGGGCTCCCTCCTCCCACCCCACCCCCACCTTAGATTCTCATCACCAGTCTTTACGCAGCCTGGTGACACCAGGGCAAGCACGAACAGCCCCGGTGGGTCCCAAGCTTCTGGCTGGCTCCCTCCCTCCCTCTCCCCACCAACTGAAGACCATGACCGCCTCCATTCTCACTTGCTGCATGGCCACTCTGGAGCCCCGGAGTGGGGGACACGTCCTCAGACAAACAAGCCACTCAGCCACTGAGAGGAGCACCCTGCAAGATGCGGGACAGCTCGCGGGTGCGCACCGAATGCGGTTGCGCCACAAGCCGGGGCCATATGTCCTGTCCGGGCGCACACGGAAAGTGAAGACCGGAACAGGCAGGACGAAAGGACCCTACTCTGGCTCCTGCGCACGACCGGAGTCGGCCCGCGCGTACCAGAAAAGTTCGGGCGCCTGGGCGCAGCGCCGCCCCAGGCCACTTTCATTCCCCGCCGGTCTCGGGTACCCACCTCCACCGGCCGCAGCCCCCTCACTTGCCTGCGCTGTTCGGGACCGTGAGATCCGCCTGGGCCTCCGGGCGCTGGCGAGGACTGGGCAGGGCCCGGCTGGACTGGGGCTCCGTGCCCCGCCCCGTGTCTCTCCGCCGCCAGTGGGGAGGAGCCGCCCGCCGGGCACCCCGAGGCCGCCAGGGAGCGTTGGGGTCCGCTCCAGACCCCAACCACGAGCCAGGTGTGAGTGGTTCACATTTACTGGAAGCAACGCTGGTTCGCAGAGGACAAAACCCAAACTCACTCGGAAAAAAAAAAAAAAACTTCTTTCCATGAATTCCAAACTCCACCCCAGTAAGAAGCGCTATTTATGCGCCATCAGTGCCTTCATGCCAGCGATTTAGGGGCTAGGGGCTTTAGAGCGAGTCCTGTCGCCTTAAAAGTTGTTATTGGTTTTGTTTGTTTGTTTGTTTGTATTCTGGGTAAAAGGACGATCTCGCTATGTACCTCAGGCTGGTCACCCGGCCTCAGCCCAAGTGTTGGAATTACTGACCCTGGTTTCACATAGTTTTATTTCACTGATTTAGGTCTAGGGGTGTAGGTCAGTGGTAGATCTCCGGCTTTCCACGTGAGAGACCCAGCTGGGTTTCAGCCCCACACCAGCAAAACCAAACAACAGAAGAATAGTTTCAGTGATACACAATATTGTATCGCATGGCTGTACTATGTTTATATCAATTCATTCTTAAAACTTTTTTATTTTGTGAAAAAAAATTTAAGTCACAAAACAATCTGTGATGAATATTTAACAATTCTGTGCTTTTAAGCTAACTGCTCTTTTCAAATTTAAAACTTCAAACATAGGCATGAGACTGAGGCTCTGCTTGGAATCAGTCACGTGTCACTTAATGACAGGGATGTGCTAGGTTAGGAAATTTCTGTGTTTTGCAAACCTCATGGTGTGTTTACACTAACAGCTCGCTATGTGTGACTGAGAAGTAAAAATAGTCTTATAGCAGTAGGCAGTGTGCTGGCTCAGGGTGTGAGAAGCCCTGCCATCTCCAGCCCTGCATAAACAGTGGAAGTGGTATGTGCCTGTCCACAATGTCAGATATTTGGGGAATGTTAATAATAAAATAACTTAACCTCAAAGAGGTTAAGAGGAGCCAAATATGTGGCCATGGTCAGCGAAAACCAATATAGGTTATCCAAATGTCTGGGTTCCAACATGGTAATCGTTTGGTGAAGTTTGGGGGGGGGGGAGGTTGGAAGTCGTCTTACTTAGGGTTTTACTGCTGTGAACAGACACCATGACCAAGGCAACTCTTTTTTTTTTTTTTTTTTTTTTTTTTTTTTTGAGACAGGGTTTCTCTGTNTAGCCCTGGCTGTCCTGGAACTCACTCTGTAGACCAGGCTGGCCTCGAACTCAGAAATNNGCCTGCCTCTGCCTCNCGAGTGCTGGGATTAAAGGCGTGCGCCACCACGCTCGGCCTGGTTTTGTTTTTGTTTTAAGGGTCTCACCATGTAACTCTAGTTGGCTTGGGATTCAGTAGATAGACCAGGCTACCCTGGAACTCAGAGACCTGCCTTCCTCTGTCTCTTTTTTTTTTTTTTTTTTAAAGATTTATTTATTTATTATATGTAACTACACTATAGCTGTCTTCAGACACTCCAGGATCTTGTTATGTATGGTTGTGAGCCACCATGTGGTTGCTGGGATTTGAACTCCGGACCTTCGGAGGAGCAATCGGGTGCTCTTACCCCTGCTTGTGGACGTTGTACATCGTGGTGCGGAGCCTAGTGCGCACCACGATGTACAACGTCCACAAGCAGAGTAGATAGACCAGGCTACCCTGGAACTCAGAGACCTGCCTTCCTCTGTCTCTTTTTTTTTTTTTTTTTTTAAAGATTTATTTATTGATTATATGTAAGTACACTGTAGCTGTCTTCAGTCACTCCAGAAGAGGGCTTCAGATCTTGTTACGGATGGTTATGAGCCACCATGTGGTTGCTGGGATTTGAACTCCGGACCTTCGGAGGAGCAATCGGGTGCTCTTACCCACTGAGCCATCTCACCAGCCCCCCTTCCTCTGTCTCTTGAGTGTTGGGACTAAAGGTGTGCATAACCATGTAAGTTTGATAAAGTTTTATATTGGTAGAACAAAAAGAAATTGTTAGAATTGTTAGAGGCACTTTTCAAATGGACAGTTGGAAAAACTACATAGGAAGTTATAGCAAAATGGATCATCTCAGCTACAGCCTCAAGCCTCAGAGGCTGTCGGATGGTACTCAACCTTTGGGTAGGTAGAAGGGTTTCATCTATCAGTCACTGAATGTTAGGTAGGCAAGGAATGGCTATTTAGGGGCTGAAGACAACCCTAGATGAATTGTAATGAGGCTCTGGACCGGCAAACTTTCCACCCTCCACACAGTCACTGGAATTCTAGTCTCTTAATCAGCCTGCTCAAAGGCTCTGGTGAGCATGCGGTTTCTTTTTAGGAATGTCTATTCAGAAGTAGAAGCAGAAGGATCAGGTTTATTCTCAGCTACACGGCAGGTCTAAGGCTAGCCTGGGCTATAGAGGGACCCCCACCTGAAAACAAAATAATGATTTTTGTGGGCCCAGCACCATATATTTGGTTCCTGTTTGACCTCATGTGGTGCATTTCTGCACTTTGAGACAGAACGGTCTCAGTTCCACATGGTGGTGTACATTTTGACGTTGCTAAACTGGGAACTTAGCTCCTGTCGTCCTACCCCTTATTACTTATAAAAAAAAATGCATTAGCAGAACCCAGGCTGGGTGACACACATCTGAATCCCTGCACTCAGAAGGCTGAGGCTGAGGCACAAGGATCTGAGGTCAGTCCATGCCAGTCTCAAGAGAGTTGGCAGGGCGGCTCTGTGGGTAAAGGTGCTTGTCACTGATCCTCACTACCTGAGATCAATCCCTGAGCCTTTGTATCTGAAGGGGAGACTCAACTCTGGAAGTTGACTTATGACACCACACACACACATTAAATTAATGAGATTTGAAAGGGTTTGGGTTTTTTGTTTTGTTTTATTTTGTTTTGTTTTGAAGTTCAGTGAGCCAGGTATGGTGGTGTATGCCTTTTTATTCAGATTTATTTATTTATTATATGTAACTACACTATAGCTGTCTTCAGACACTCCAGGATCTTGTTATGTATGGTTGTGAGCCACCATGTGGTTGCTTGGATTTGAACTCAGGACCTTCAGAAGAACAGTCAGTACTCATAACTGCTGAGCCATCTCTCCAGCCCTAGTGTATGCCTTTAACTCCAGCAATCAGGAGGTCGAGTCAGGTGAATCTTTGTAAGTTTGAGGCCAGCCTGGTCTACATAGCAAGTAATGGGCCAGCCAGGACTACATGGTGAGACCCCCATCTCAAAAAAAAAAAAAAAAGTCAGTAGCAGTTCCTTTTTCTTTGGAACAGCTGCCTGGGTTTGTGTGGTTCCAAAGTCCAGTTCCTGCCGAGCACAAAGGCTGCTGGGTAGGAGCTCACCTGTGTTACCTTATCTCTTGCTTATCTCGTGCTAATAGCTGCAAATCAGTATCAGCTCTAAGTGCTTTCCACTGCTGGTTAACTCTCCTCCCTTTAAACTTTTATGTATATGAGTACTCTATCTGAATATACACCTGCATGCCAGAAGATGGTGTCAGATCCTATTGTAGGTGTTTGTGAGCCACCGTGGTTGTTGGGAATTGAACTCGGGACCTCTGAAAAAGCAGCCAGTGCCCTTAACTGCTGAGTCATTTCTCCAGCCAGCCACTTTCCTCTTTTAATTTTTTTTTGTTGTTGTTTGTTTGTTTCCTTTGTTTTCTTCTGAGACATGATCTCACTGTGTAATTCTGGTTGTCCTGGAATTCACTATGTAGACCAGGCTCTACCGTCTCTGCCTTCCAAGTACTGGAATTAAAGTCACACACTACCATGAGCACCAACTTCCCCCTTTGTAAATTGTTTTAAATTACATTTCTTTTTAAATTACTCTCTGTGGGTTCATGCAGGTGTGTGGGTGACTGCCCCCACATGTCACTGTCTCTGCCTAACAGGACTCACCGTCTTCCGTCCTCCCCAGTGCTTGGATGTTGGGATTACAGGGGTGTGCTACCATGTCAGGGGCAGGCTCACTTTGACCTTTTGAGTGGACAGGGATCACAATGAGATTTATTTGTTTCATGAAGTACATTGTTGCTGTCTTCATTGGATTTCATGGTTGTGAGCCACCATGTGGTTGCTGGGAATTGAACTCAGGACCTCTGGAGGAACAGCCAGTGCTCTTATCAGCTGAGCCATCTCTTCAGCCCCCAGAACACACTAAGAAAGCACAGCTAGAAATGGAGTCAGGTGGAGGCTGAGCATTCAGGAGCCGCTGTGGGAGTTTCTACCCTAATCTTCATATCTCCCGGCACACCCCACCCTTGCCAAGAGCAAGTTAGGCAAGAGCTTGCCAGGTAGGCTAGGCATGCCTAGCCAGCAAGTCCCAGGAGCCTGTCTGCACCTCCCCAAGACAGGGATTAAATTTGGACCCTCATGCTCTTTACCAACTGTGCCATCTTCCTACCCTGGAGTAAACTTTAAAGACACATCAGGAAAGTACTCCCTGCACAGCATGAAAGCCTGAACTCAGATCAGCAGCAGCCACAGAAAAGCCAAGTGGAGTAGCACAGGCCTAGAGTCCCATGCTCGTTATGGAGATGTCATGCCAGGAAACGTTCAAGAACTTCAAAAAGACACCAAGGAGTACAGTCGGATGCAATCACTTTAGGGTCTCTTTAATCAAGCTTTAGCTTGGGCCACAGGACACGCCTCCTCCCCACCCCACCCCCACCCCCCACCCAGTTTCAGGCAAGCATTTATAGAGGCAAGAAGCGGGTATCTAGCCTGGTATATATCTGACTGGGGTCCATCATGGCCTTTAACATAATTGGCTAGTGTTGGGAGTCAAACCATATACTTAACTTCTGCTTTTCTCCTGATTGGTGGTTGTTAGGAAGTGAAGTGACCGGGGTGGGCTTGTAACCTGGGGGTGCAGATTTGTTGGGGAAAACCTGGAAACTGGTGCTAGATATTGCCCTGTTAGTTAACTTGAGTTCAACCTTGGGTCAGATTCTCTAAGATGGAGTCTGAACCCAAAAGATTTGGTCTCTCAGAGACAGGCCAAAACAATGAAACAGGTCCCAAAATGTCTGTCTGTCTGTCTGTCTGTCTGTCTGTCTGTCTGTCTGTCTCTCTCTCTCTCTCTCTCTGTGTGTGTGTGTGTGTGTGTGTGTGTGTGTGTNTAGAATAATAGAGGAAGACACTGGATATTGATTGGGTAAGTGGACCCCACCTCAAGACACACAAGCATATACCACTACACACAATAAAATAAAGTAAGTTGACTAATGTGCACACACTCAGACACACTACTCACATATGCAGTATGTATGTATATTTGTATAGCAAGATATAATTGCAATGGAAATTACATAGGAGGACTGAGCTAGCTCCACTGACAACCCTAACCCTTCCATGTACTCCCAGTTTGCACTGCCTATAGATCTCCTTTTAGGAACCAGAGACACCATAGCTCTATTGCTCAATCTTGGTCTCTTTGCTGCTGCGGGGATAGAATCCTACGTGAGTTTTTCAGCCTGCAAGATTTGGCAGGCAGCACCTTTAATCGCAGTACTCAGGAGGCAGGGACAGGTGGATCTCTGAGTTCAAGGCCAGCTTGATCTACATAGAGAGTTCCAGAACAGCCAAGGCTACACGTAGACCCTGTCTAATATATGCACTAGCCCCCAGTACGTAAGGAAACCAACTAGAGAGACCTTAGCTGTGCCCTGGAGCAAGGCATCAAGTTTTGGTAAAAGCCATTGATGGAGAGTTAGGTAGGTGACCCACATCTGTAATCCCAGCAAATAGAGGCAGAAAAGTCAAGGAGTTCAAGATCATCCTATGCTACATAGCCAGTTTGAGCCAAGACCTGACTATGTAGCAGACTGTCTCAAAACAAAGAAACAAAGACTCAAAAAATAAAAAGTAATTCTATTTTGCATAATAATGCCTTCACTGTCTCAGAAAACATTTTGGGATACTTGCCCTAAAAATAATATTCATTGCTTATCTGGAATTCAAACTTACTTGGGTGTCTAGCATTTCTCTGACAATCCCATAATCCTACAGGAACAGAAAGTCAAGTCAGGAAGGGGTGGAGAGTGAGAGATACCAGGCTGAAGTTTATTTCCTGAATGGGAGGAAGCCAAAAGGCTGATGGGGAGGGGAGGGTCCAGGGAACCTGACAGGAGAGACGGTGTTGCAGACTTCAGAATCCTTTCCATAGCTCTGGGACTGCCTAGGCAGCTTTCCTGGAGTCTCCCACCCCTGTGAGGCTTTGCTGTGTGTCAGCTGCCTCACAGGAGGTGCCCTCTTCAGAGGGCTTTCCCCTGGCACTAGAGACAAAGCCCCATCCATCTCCTCTGCCTGGTCCTGCCCCATCACCCATAGGAGCAGAAGTGCCAGCAGCTCTCTGGTGGGACAGGAAGACAAGTGTGAACTATGCAAGAGGAGAGGGAAGATGGGAGTCGGGGGAGGACATAGGTCCTTCCTCCTACAAAGGAGCCTTGTGTTTTATTCACGAAAAATACATTTAATCCTGGCAGAGGCAGGCAGATCTCTGAGTCTGAGGCAGCATGGTCTGAAGAGCAAGTTCCAAGCAGCCAAGTTACACAGAGAAACCTTGTGGTAGTAGGAGAGGGGTGGAGAAAGAAAGAAGGGGGAAAAAAAGAAGGAAGGAAAGGAAAAGGACAAATGTTTATTGAGCAATTATTATATTTCAGGCAGTGTTAAAGGGTTTGGACATCAGGGATGATTTAGGTGAAAATGTGCATCCTAGCAAGAAAACAACAGGCATTTGATGTCAAAACCAATTGATAGAGGTCACTCTATTTTGAACAGAAAAGAGGGAAAATCCTGTTGATAAAATATTGGATTTTGCTGGGTGTAGTGGTAGACGGCTTTAATCCTTATACTCGGGAAGCAGATACAGGTGGATCTCCATCAGTTCAAGGCCAGCCCAGTCTTTCTAACAGATCCCAAGCCAGCCAAGGCTACATGGTGAGGTCTCCTCTCAAAAATAATAATCATGATCAGGGGCTGGAGAGATGGCTCAGTGGTTAAGAACACTGACTGCTCTTCCGGAGGTCCTGAGTTCAAATCCCAGCAACCACATGGTGGCTTACAACCATCTACAATGGGATCCGATGCCCTCTTCTGGTGTGTCTGAAGACAGCTATAGGGTACTCATACGAATAAAATAAATAATTCAAAAAAAATTACAAAAAGGAAAAAGACGTTAGGAGTAGTCCTGTGGTGCTGTGTAAACAGACCCAACTAGAAATGGAAGTGAGCTGTAGAATAAGGACGCTGGACCCTGCCTGGCATCCACCAACTCTCAGCCAGGGCCAGGTTCCCTGTCCAGTTCCTCTGACCATCAGAACCATCCAAGGTGCTTGTGAAAATAATGCAAATGCCCTGGGGGAATGTTTCCCTCCAGACCCGAGGGCCAGCTGTAAGCTCAGGCCCCAGGGGAGCCACGAGCCAACTCCAAGTTATAATCACCGGTGGCTGTGGGACCTTGGGGCCGGTCCTTAACTACTCTGTGTCTTGGTGGCTGTGTCTCTACAAAGAGAGGTAATAATAGAATGTGCTTGTAAGGTTTAAAAATAGTAGCTGTCAAGTGCTTGGGGCAAAGTTGAAAAGTCCCTTGTTACAGGTCTGGAGGGAGCCCGCCCAGTGATTCAGATGAACTTGTTCTCAGGACCTGTTGGGATGAATTTGTGTAGGCCAAGATTCTCAGCAGGGTCTGGATCTCGCTGGATCCTTTTCCCTGCCCAGTGCCACCTTGTATCTTGGCCTCTCGCCCACCCAGCCCTGCTCCTATGCTATGGATGACTGACTTCCTCCATCTTTTGCTTCTCCCTACCTCAGCCTCCCAATCAGGAAGCTCCCTTTTTAAAATTAGATATTTTCATTTACATTTCAAATGCTATCCTGAAAGTCCCCTGCCCTCCCCCCACCCTGCTCCCAACCCACCCACTCCTGCTTCCTGGCCCTGGCATTCCCCTGTACTGGGGCGTATAATTTTAGAAAGACCAAGGGCCTCTCCTCCCAATGATGGCTGACTAGGCCATCATCTGCTACATATGCAGCTAGAGACATGAGCTCAGGGGGTACTGGTTAGTTCATATTGTTTTTCCTCCTATAGTTGCAAATCCCTTTAGCTCCTTGGGTACTTTCTCTAGCTCCTTCCTTAGAGGCCCTGTGTTCCATTCAATAGATGATTGTGAGCATCCACTTCTATATTTGCCAGGCACTGGCATAGCCTCACAAAAGACAGCTATATCAGGGTCCTGTCAGCAAATTCTTGCTGGCATGTGCAATAGTGTCTGGGTTTGGTGACTGATGATGGAGGGAAGCTCCCTTTAACATTCCTAGTATCTATCTAAGAAATCCGCTCTCTGAGAATCGTCACCACTTACTGGCTTCTCACCCTGACCTGGTGGGTACTTACCACAGGCCCTGCCTTCCCAGGCCTGCACTGTGTTCCAAGTGTTTACCAGATTCCTACCGCTGGCTCCCAGCTTTCCAGCTCTGCCTCTGACAATGCTGTGACCACATCAGGCTCAACAATGGATGTATTGATCTTAGCACGTTTTCCCCTGTGTAGGAACTAAAGCCAGCGATTAAAGCCAGGGTCTCACATATGTCAGGCAAGTGTTCTACTGTGCAGATACCATGACCTCACTGTCTCTTCCTCGTCCCACAAAAAGTAATTTGATCTGAAATTAGGAAAAAAAAATGGAACAAAATTTTGTTTTACACTAAGTACACTTCAAGTCTCAGTAGTCATAAGTGGGTAGTAGCTACCATATAGAACAGCTCTGGGGGGCCAGGGTGTAGATCATAGTTCACCCTTTACCTCACTATAAGGTGCCTAGCCTAGCCTGACCAGTCATTTTTAGTCTTTGAGACCAGTTCACATGTAGCCCAGGCTGGCCTAAGCAAGCCTTGAATTCTTCATCCCCTTCCTTGCACCGGCTAAGTGCTAGAATTACAAGCACGAGCTCCCTAGATCCACTCTATAGTTTGCTTTCTTATCCCAAGCACCTGCATCCCATTGACATCTTAGGAAGAGAAAGACACAGTCAGTTCTAGGCATGACCACTAGATGGCACGATCTGGCTACCGATGTTTGACAAGAAAGTAGGTGCCAACAATTATGCAGAGACACAGTTTGAAGAACATTCACTCAGTGCTTTCAATGCTATGTTCAAAATCAATTGAGGATCCCAGCTAGAATTAGCAAATATAATAAAACAGACTAAATAAAGTAGGAAATGCTGCTCAATGTACTTTCACTTCCTGTGTACTTATTATGTTATGTCTAGTGTGTGGATCTAAGTTTAAAATGTAATTTCCCCCCTTCAATCCACGCTTTATCAGAGTGTCATACTTGGGGGGAGATTCATGTTAAAAAGCCACAAGGGGCCACCGACTTGGTTCAGCAGATAAAGAGCTTGCTGCAAACCTCAACCAAAGTTGGATCCCTGGGAACCACACGGTAGGTAAAGGAGAGCATGGACTCCCACAGGCACATGGTCATCTCTCTCTCTGTCTCTGTCTCTGTCTCTCTTACACACACACACACACACACACACATACACACACACCCCGTGTGTTTTGATCATTTTAACCCATCCCACTCCTCCCATATTCACCCCCCACTTCCCTAACCCAAACAACTCTGTTTTCTTCAAAAACCAGAACAAACAAAAATCCTACCAAGTGCAGTCTGTGCTGCCCACATTCTCTTAGATGCTTGCACGGGGTTCCACTGGAGTGTGCTCAGTCTTCCAGGAGCTACGTTATTAAGGAACACCGACTCCCTCCCTCAGCTGCTCTAGGGTGCCAGTAGCTCCCCTCCGGGTGGGGCTTCTCTGACTCAAACTAATTAATGTTTTAATTAAAGCTACTGGGTGGGGTGGAGGGACGATAGCCTGTACAATGTATAAAATGTATGTTATTGAGATCCATGGCCAAAAAGGCTTGAGAATCCTCTGATCTGTTACCTGTAGATGGAGCATTGGAGGTAGGTAGTGGGTTTGTAAAAGCTTGTTCAGTTTTTTTCCTGCTTTTCTGGTTGTTTGTTTAAAACACCACAGCCAAAATCAACTCGGGGAGGAAAGGGAAATCAGGGCAGGAACTTGGCTAGGAACTGGAGCGGAGACCAGTGAAGAATGCTGCTTACTGACTAGCTCTCGTGCTCAGAAAGACCACAGCTCAGAAAAGTCAGCTACCTCATTTATGCAGCCCAGGTTCACCTGCCTAGGGATGGTGCTGCCCACAGTGGGCTGGGCACTCCTGCATCAGGTAACAATCAAGAAATGCTCCTCAGAAATGCCTACAGGATGGATATCTGACAGAGGCAATTCCTCAATGGTGGTTCCTTCTTCCTGAGTGTGTCATGTTGACAATCAAGATTAACTTCAGTTTGTTGTGTTTGTGTTAGTTCAAGATAAAGTCTCACTAAATTGCCCGGAATGGCCTTGAACTCATCTATAGACCACATAGGCTTTGAACTTGCTTCAACTTCCTCAGAAGAATCAGGCAGAATCAACATAATAGCAGGACGTGATGATGTACAACACAGGAATCTAGGGCAGGGGGATTCCCGGAAGTTGAAAAGTGACTTGAGCTTCTATTGAGCTCCTGTCTTCATAATAAATTCGCCACTAGGTATGGTAGCACATCTTTATTCTCCACACTTGGGAGTCAGAGTCAGTTGAATCTCTTTGAGTTGGAAGTTGGCTTGATTTACAGATTGAGTTCTAGGTCGTCCAGGGCTACTTGTAGTGAGCCCTGTCTTATTGATTGATTGATTGATTGATTGTGTATTGGTGTTTTGCCTGTATTTCTGAGTGTGTGAGGATGTCAGATTTTCTGGAACTGGAGTTGCAAACAGGTATGAGCTGCCATGTGGGTATTGAACCTAAGTCCTCTGGAAGTGCACTTAACTGCCGAGCCATCTCTCCAACCCGAGAGCTCTGTTTTTAGGGAGAAAAAAAAAATCCCCATAATAAAAAGTTACTTTAGTGGGGTGGTGGTGGTATCCCCCTTTAATCCTAGCACTCAGGAGGCAAATCTCTGTGGGTCTGAGGTCAGGCTTGTCTACAGAACTAATTCTAGGACAGGCAGGGCTACATACAAAGAAACCCTGTCTGGAAAAAACAAAAAAAGCTGGGTGGTGCTGACAAACACCTTTAATGCGGACACTCTGGAGGCAGAAACAGATGGATCTCTGACTTCAAGGCGAACCTGGGCTACAGAGTGATTCCCAGAACAGCCAGGGCTACACAGAGAAACCCTGTCTCAAAACAAAACAAACACAACAAAGCTAATTTTAAAAGAAACTGAAGAAAAATGAACAGAAGTAAAGTGGGGCACCTCATCTAGAGAGGCTTCTCAGAGGAAGCATCTATGATAATATAGTGAATAAGGGTAGCCTGAGACTGGAGGAAAGAGAGAAGGGAAGAGGGAGAGAGAGAGAGAGAGAGAGAGAGAGCGAGAGAGAGAGAGAGAGAGAGAGAGTTAGTTCGGAGCCCTCGGTCCCCATCCTGAGGGTGATAGTAGTGTAGGAACAGGATGTGGGTAGGTGATGGAGATAACACAACCGCTGAGTGTTCCAGAAACTTCAAAGAGAGAGGGTCAGGCCCTGGACATGAGGAGACTGGGCAGGTAGCCAGGGTCAGGTCTCCAGACCTCATGGGTCTCCTGAGGGAGAGGTTCTTCATGGGGGAACATAAACATGGGCCCACCTCAGGAAAAATCCACTCCAAGCTGTTGGTATGGGTTGGGAGGCGAGAGCCTGAGAGCAAGAACCCAGCTAAGTCAGTCACAGGCCACAGGGCAGCGGAGCCAGCCCAGCCCCTGTTCTGAAGACTCAAAGCGTGCCCATTACCACTGCAAGCCATATGTGCAGCCCCCTAGCTACATTGTAATTTTAATTAGGGATTGTGTTGTTTGTTTGATGTGTGTATTCATTTATTTAGGTTTATTTATTTAATTGTATGTGCATGATGTTTTGCCTGCACATATATGTATTGTATACCAGGTACTCAGAGAAGCCAAAAGAAGGCATTGGATCCCCTGGAACTGGGGTAATTGTGAACTACCATGTGGATGGTAGGAACCAAACCTGAGTCCTCTTCAAGAATATCAAGTACTTTTAACCTCTGAGCCATCAGTCCCTTGGTGCTTTTATTTTGAAACAGGGACTCATGTAGTCCAAACTGGCCTCAAACTTATTAAGTAGCTGAGGGTGACTCTTGAACCCAGTATGTTAGAGGGTCAGAGGCAAGGTGACTTACCAAGGTTAGGAAGCAGTGTTTCAGATGGTGTTGGAGTACTTGTGCAGGTTTGGTTCCCAGCTCAGCTGGTCAACATAGTGTGATCGCAAAGGCCAGATTTCAGGTCCAGTAAAACCAGAGCTGAGTTCAGACTCTACTTACTGGCTCTGTGATGGAGCAAGTCATTTAGCTCATCTGAGCTTCAGCCTGCCCACCTCTAAAAAAGAGGATGCCATAGTCGGCCCTACAGCGTTGCCATGGTGATGAATGACAAGTGTCTCCTGCAGGCCTTCTGCTTAGCAGAGTCTAAACTCTTGTTCTCCCTTTCCCACAACTGAACATTTATTACACTCCAACTGTCGAGCAAGGTGCTAGGGGATGGGGAGGGGGAGGGGGAGGGAGAGGGGTGTTGGCTACCAGGAAAGAAGCATGCTACATTGCGCCTGCCTATAGGGAGGTAGGCTCCCTTGGAGTCCTGCATAACCTCAAGTACAAAAGTAACACTTTTCAAACAATTATTCACCTCTGACGCTGGGGTGGTACCTTCCCCAGAGGGAGATGAAGTGCTGACCAAGCACTTGTGACCAGAAACACCTTCAAAGGGTTTCAAATTTACTATTTACTTTGCAGTGCTGGGGATCAAACCCAGGGCCTTTCTGTGCCCGGCAAGTGTGCTGCTGCTGGCTGAGCAATGAAAGTTCTTAGCTAGCTCAACTTGTTTTTAGCTGCAGTGGTACTGAAGGGAGGCACATCAGCTTCCCTAAGGTCTGAACTGCACACACTCCAGTCTATTAGGTTCCCCAGATTGGAAGCTGGGCCTTAATTAGTTTTAATTCCTCCCGGGAGTATAACATATCCCATGGGTGGGCTGGGCAGGCGGCACCTGGGACCTGAGGACATTTACTTTAAAGGATTCTTAGATGGCACAGCGGCCACTCCTGGGATCCCAGCCCTTGGCTAGGGGAGGCAGGGGACCAGGGGTTCAAGGTCGTCATCAGCTACATGAGAGCCAACCTTAAACAAAACAAAGATGATTTCTCCAGAAGCCGTGGGGCAGAGGACACAGGCCAGTGAGCAGCACGGGCTGGCTGAAGGAAGCACATGGGCCGAAGCACTAGAAAACTGTCTTGAGGCCATATTGCTAAGCCAAGGGAGGTGCACTTGGTTGTATAGAGTCTGGCTTCAGGCTTGTGGACTCCCTGCAAGGCTTCTGGGAGTTTGTTGGGGAATAAGGCAGGAAAAGTTGCTTCCATAGAGAAGCAGAAACAGGTGCAGAGTAGCAAGAAACCTGTTTCTCCACATTCATACAGACTAACACACGCACACTTCACTCACATGCATACACATACACAACATACATATCTCCCAAACAGACATATACACAGAACATATACACTCACAGATGAATATGCACATATAGGTACACACATACACAAGTACACACACACACACACATATACACAGTCAGCGTTAGTGGGGCGTCAGCCAGAAGAGTTGGGGAGTCCTCCGGGGATGCAGGAGGGGTTGGTTAAGTCATGCTGAGGGCTTAAGTCTACAGAGAACAGTGCCCTGCAGCATCTTCCAAAGGAGATGGGCGCATATAGATTCATGGGTTAGGAGGATCTAGAGCTAGAGAGAGCCTCCTATGGAGGAGGGAAGGCTGGTCCCAGTGAAAGAAGGTAAAATCTATAAAAACAAAGCCAAAAGCAATGAGTAGGGAACGGGATAGCAATTCAGTCACTCGGAAGACTGCAAGATGCCCAGGAAAAGAAAGCTAGCCCAGCACGGGACACCAAGGTTTCAGGTTGCCATTTCTTTTCTTTTTTCTCTTTTCTTTTCTTTTCTTTTCTTTTCTTTTCTTTTCTTTTCTTTTCTTTTCTTTTCTTTTCTTTTCTTTCTTTCTTTCTTTTTCTTTTTTTTTTTTTTGGTTTTTCGAGACAGGGTTTCTCTGTGTAGCCCTGGCTGTCCTGGAACTCACTCTGTAGATCAGGCTGGCCTTGAACTCAGAAATTCGCCTGCCTCTGCCTCCCAAGTGCTGGGATTAAAGGTGTGCACCACCATGCCCGGCCCTTTTCTTTCTTCTCTTCTCTTCTCTTCTCTTCTCTTCTCTTCTCTTCTCTTCTCTTCTCTTCTCTTCTCTTCTCTTCTTTTCTTCCTTCCTTCCTTCTCTCTCTCTCTCTCTCTCTCTCTCTCTCTCTCTCTCTTTCTTTCTTTCTTTCTTTCTCCTTTCTTTCTTACAAACTTTATTAATGCTAGGAAAAAGGGGGCAAGAAGCTCTTGTCTCTTCAGTCCACTACTGTTTGCCATTGCCATTGATGGGACTGGTCACATGTTCAGGGGAGGACAGAAAGGCCTTGGTCTTGGGCCAGACACTGAGGCGAGCTACATACGCAGAGAGCAGGGGGAAGTTGTCCAGGCAGCCAGGGGCCAGGACAGGGTGGAGCAGCAGCAGGTCTAGCAAGTTGTAATCAGCAAAGGAGATCTGGTCACCCACAATGAAAGCTTTGCCTCCCTGGTTTTGGGACAGCAGGGTCTCAAAAGTCTTCAGATGCCCAGGCAGGGCCTTCACATAGTCATCCTTACCATTCTCATAGTTGGTGTAGATCAGGGTGCCATATTTGCAGCGAAGGTCCTCCACCCCATCATTCACCATATTCACCTGGGCAGCCTCCCTCTGGTCTTTCCCATAAAGCCCAAAACAAGCGGCCATGGTGCCTCAAGATGTCATTAGATTGGTAAAGCGTAAGGTCTCCAAACTCAAACTTGGGGAGCTGCCCATACAGACAAGTGGGCTTAAGCAAGCCTTGTATCCAGGTATCTATGGTAACCACCTCCTCCTTCCAGCTTTGGCCTCATGCGCATGGCCTCACATTGGCCTCGACTTGGGAAGTAGGCAGTGGTGTACAGTGGCATGACTGCTTTGTCGATGGAAGTGCGGATTCAGTGCTGAGTAGGAGAGGTGTCTTGGGAGTGGACGCAAGCCTTCCATTTCTTTTGAAGTCTTCTTTTTGTCTCGCTTTGTTTTTGTTTCTGTTTTTTGTTTTGTTTTTTTGAGACAGGGTTTCTCTGCAGCCTTGGTTGTCCTGGAACTCACCCTATAGACCAGGCTGGCCTCAAACTCACAGAGATCTGCCTGCCTCTGCCTCCAGAATGTTGGGACTAAAGGAGTGAGCTACCACCACCTGGCAAGTCAGAACCCATTGCAGGTAAACTCTCTTCTCATGTCACCTACAGATGAGGGAGTCTGTGTCCAGGAATGGGACATACTTACCTGAGATCACACAATTAGGAATGGCAGAGCTAGGTCTTGGAGCCAAGACTCTAAAATGTATAGTCTTATAAATCCCACTCACGGGACAAACAGGAGGGTGTGTGTGGTGGTTTGAGTGAGAGCGAGACCCCATAGGCTCATATATCTGAATGTTTGGTTACCATTGACAGAAGTGTTTGGGAAGGATTAGGAGGTGTGGCCTTGTTGGAGGAGGTGTGTCCCTGGCTGGGGGCAGGCTTTGAGATTTCAAAAGCCCAGTCCTTTCCAGTGTCTCTTCTTTGCCTCCTATTTGCTGATAAGGATGTAAACTCTCAGCCACTGACTCAGCACTGTACCTGCCTGCCTGCTGCCATGTTCCCCCACCTGACAGTCACAGATTGAGCTCTTTCTTCTATAAGTTGTATTAGACATGGTGCCTCTTCATGGCACTAGAAAAGCAAGACATTTCCCAAGATGGGCACAGTATTAGCTAACTTCCTCACAGCTGTGACAAACTATCTGACAACAGTAACTTGAGGAAGATTTATCTGGGCTCTCATCTGAGGGTACACAGTCCATCATGACAGAGGAGGGTAACAAGAGCCTGGGGTCACACTATGTGCGTAAACAGGGAGCGGGAAGCCTCCCCCTTCCCCTCCCTGAAACAGGATCTCACCATGTAAATTTGGCTGCATGGAACTTCCTGGGTAGACCCATGCCAGCCTCAAACTCACAGAGATTCACACGCCTTCATATCTGCAGTGCCGGGATTAAAGGTGTACACCTGCAGTAAAAAAAAATATTAAAATCCTGGTGCAGGGCTTCTTCCCTGCCTTTGGTTATTGAGATTCCAGATTTTAAAAAACACAAACACACACACACAGCCTTTATATTTTTTATGTGCTTTAAGCAGCACAGATGCTGGGCAGCAGTCTACCTTCCTTGCTATTAGGATCTACTTTCCTAATGATAACCCAATTATTACTTACTATATTTCATCTTGACTGCACTTAGCTCCATCCAATTGGGCAGCTTTGAGGACCATGTTTGTTTTTATTTTTTTTGTTTTTTTAAATAATTTTTAATTTATTTTATATATGTGAGTACACTGTCGCTGTCTTTAGACACACCAGAAGAGGGCATCTGATCCCATTACAGATGGTTATAAACTACCATGTGGTTGCTGGGAATTGAACTCAGGACGTCTGGAAGAGCAGTCAGTGCTCTTAACCTCTGAGCCATCTCTCCAGCTCCCGAGGGCCATGTTTTTATGGCTCAGCTAGCCCATGGTGGCTCTCCTTTCTCCTCTCCTGCATGTTCTTCTTCTATTCCATAGCAGCTTCTTCTTTCTTTTTCCTCCTCACCTGGAAATCTCAACCCCACCTATGTCTCTTCTGCCGAACTATTGACTGCTGGCATCTTTATTAACCAATCACAATTAACTGTGGACTCTCTTGTCCTTGGGGTAACCAGTCTTGGGGGCTCCAGCATTAGAATACAAGCAGCATTAGGCCAACATGTACTACTGCCCTGCCCAGTCCTTTTCTTTCTGCCTTGAACTCTACTTCATGGAATGACACTTCCCTCTTCCCTTAGCCCCATATAGAAACTCCCTCACAAACCTGCCCAGAGCTTCATCTCCTAATTAATTTTAGGTCCTGTTAAGTTGAAAGTCAATATCAAGCATCACAAGGGCAGCAAAGAAGCAAATGAGGTGAGAGTGAGATGTGAGACTGGTGAGGTCAGCTTTGGACACATAATGTGGAAAATCCCCTGGAGCAGCTTCTTGGAGGTGACTAGCAAGAGGGTGGGCACTGAGACTGGCCACTCATGAGGAGCTTATAGACACATCTCTTTGGAGCAGTGGACATATAGACAGCACCTGAAATCTGGAGACACATGGACTAGAGAGGCATAGGTCAGCCAGGCATGGCAGCTTATACCTATAATCTCATCCCAAACTTGGGAGGCAGAGGCACTTGGCTAGACACGTGAGAGGAGAGCCTCAGCAGACTGACGGGGTGTTACAAGGGGACAGTGGCATGCTCACCTGTCACAGTTGCTGCCTTCGGGTTCAGGGACAAAGACTGAGCAGGGACAAGTGTGCTTGACCTTCAAGGGACACAGCCTGCTGGGATGGAGAGGACAGAGCATGCCCAGATGAGGAGCTGAGAATGAATGGAAAGACTTCTGTCTTCATAAAATAATTATGATACATCATACTGTGGAAGGTCACAGAAGACTTAAAAGGCATAAGAAACAAAGTAAGTGACACCCAGTGGCGTATGAACCAAGTTTTGGTCCTACTTTTCGATTGCTCTGATAAATACCCTGACAAAAGGCAACCTAGAGGAGGAGGGGTTCCGTTCGCTTTAGCTCAGGTTACAGGTTTCCAGGTTACAGTCTGTTGTCCTGGGAAAGTCAAGGCAGGAACTAATCTTGGTGACCCTGTCTCAAGTAGGAAGTAGGAGGTGTTCCTGAGGATTACACTTAGACATGAACACACACACGTGTGTATACACACACACACACACACACACACACACACACACACACACACACACACCAAAAGACAGAGGGGGAAACTTGGATAGAAACTCCAGGTTGGTTACTTCAAGGCTTGGTTGGTTAGTTGTGACTAACAGTCTGTGTAGCCCAGGCTGGACTATAAATCATAGCACTTCTGCCTCGCCTTCCCAAATACTAGGACAGCAGGTGTGAGCCACCATGCCCCCTCTCCCACAAGGTCTTCAGAGATGCAAGTTGTCTTCATTTATGCTCTGCCATCCGCAGTGTTCTAGAACATCCCATTGGTGGTGGTGGTGGTGGTAGTGGCGGTGGCAGTGGCAGTGGTGTAAATGAGTGTGAACCTGAATATGCATGCATAGGTCAGAGGACAACTTGTGGGAGTCAGTTCTTCTCCATGGGATCCTGAGACTGAATTTAAATTGTCACGCTGACCCTGCAAATGCTTTTAGCAGTTGAGCCACCTTGGCCACCCTGGAATATTCTTTTAAACTGCTTCATGATAGTACCAAAATGGCTGCTGGGGTACCAGACGCACAAACAGATGACAGCCCTAGAGCAGTAAAAGCAGCTTCCTTACAGAAAGAAAGGGGACATTTGAGAAAGTGGAGCTGAGGTGAGTGGTAAACACAAGCCATCCCAGCAGTCAGGAAGGGGAGGCAAGAAGATGAGGAGTTCAGGGTCAGCCTCAAGTGTAAATCAGATTCAAGAGGTCAGCCTGGGCTACACCAGAGCTGACAACAGACAGCTGCCAGAAGCAGTGGGCTGCATCTCAGTGACAGAAGGCCTTCCTGCCTTCCTGGGATGCAGAGGACCCTGGGTTGGACTGGAACACTGAACACTGCAGATTCACTAGGTCCTTTTTAAGGACAATGGAAACTTTTCAAGACAGTCCCAGTCTATCTCTTCTGTCCTCTTACCAGATATGTGACCTGCAGCCACTGAATTGATCTCTCAGTATTTGATTGATGGGGTGGTGTGAGAGCCAAGGGTTCTTCTATTTAAAGGACTGAGAACAGTGCCTGGCACATGTGTGCTATATAAATATTTGCTATTATTATCTCATGGCAGGAACTGCATTGCATTCCTGGGTCTAACCAAGACCCACCCACCAGGGCTGGAGAGGAGCTAAAGGCTGAGCTGTTGAAAAGAGAATGGGCAAAATAGAAGTTAACAAGGAAAACTAGGCCTTGAGTCGGCCAACAGAGCCTGCCAAGTCCACGTTCTAAAAAGGAGGAAAAAAAGGCTAACCAGTTTCAACACGTGAACACAGTTCCATTTGTATAAGTTATATATTTTTAAACTCTTTATTTGGGAATAATCTCAGGTTTTCAGAATTTGTTTTGTTTTACTTTTGAGACAGGGTTTCTCTGTGTAATAGCCCTGGCTGTCCTAGAACTTGCTTTGTCGACCAGGCTGGCCTAGAACTCACAGAGATCTGCTTGCCTCTGTCTCCCAAGCACTGGGATTAAAGGCATGCACCACCCCAGCCAGCAGCAGAGTATTTTTGAAAAAGTACAGGAGAGCCTGTACTTATTACGGCTTTTCTAAGACGTCCACATTTTTCTTAACTATAGTATTAGTATAAGGCTAGGAAATTAACACTGACCAAGTCTAACAATTCATATAGAGCCTGGTCCCATTGAGTAGAATTACTTTTTCTGCCAGGTGTGGTGGCGCATGCCTTTAATCCCAGTTCTTGGGAGGCAGAGACAGGCAGATTTCTGAGTTTAAGGCCAGCCTGGTCTACAGAGTGAGTTCCAGGACAGCCAGGGCTACACAGAGAAACCCTGTCTCAAAAAAACGAAAAAAAAAAAAAAAAAAGAAAAAAAAAGAATTACTTTTTCTTTTGTTTTTTTCTGGGGACAGAGTCAAGGGCCTTCCTCATATTAAGTGTTTGATCTTGCCACACAACTATGCCCCTAGCTGTCAGAAATGAATGTTTTCTTCCTTTCCTTTTCTTTTTGTGTATGTGTGTGGTGTGACAGTATGTTCTCGTGTCTGCACAGGTGTGTATGTGTATGTGAGTACATGCTGAGGCATCTCCAAAGCTGTAGTTTTAATTAATGAATGGATTAATGTATTCGTGCATGTATGTAGCACTACGGGCTGATAAGGCCTTGTATATGCTAGGCTTCACCACTGAACTACATCCCTAGCCCTACAGGGATTTTATTTGTTTATTTATTTATTCATTTATTTATTTTTGTTTTTTCAAGGTAGGGTTTCTCTGTGTAGCTTAGGCTGTCCTGGAACTCTGTAGACCAGGCTGGCCTCGAACTTACAGAGATTTGCCTGCCTCTGCCTTAAAGGCATGCAGCACCACCACCTGGCTTGAGAGAACTTTTTATGGTTGTTTTAGACAGGGCATAACCTTGAACTTTGAGATCCTCCTGCCTCAGCTTCCTGAGTGTTGCGATTATTTCATGCACCACTGCAGTAGACTTTTGAGGGAAGCTTTAATTTGAATTTACCCTAAATGGTGAGAAAAGTGGATGCTTTGAGTACCACTGTTTAAACAGTGCAGGAGGGTCACGGCACACCCCCTGAGGAGTCCCGGGAAAACAGCTGCCTCCATAGAGGGCCGAGGGCAGCCCCAGAGCTTGTGTTCTCGAAGGCCATTTGCTGAAGGCAAAGGAAGTGAAGGGGGCTGGGGTTTCCAAATAACAGTTGAGTGGTGAGACCATAATGGGAATTCTGGAACTTGATGCTGCTTGACACCTGCAGATGTCATGAAAGGAGACAGGAATAGACGCTTGAGAACTATGCTTTAATCAGAGAGCCAGAACTCAGAGAAGAGAGTCCATTAACATCCTGGAAGCCTGTTATCCTCCAATCCACAGCCAGCAGATTCTATAGGGAGAAAGAGTGTGGTTGCTTGCTTCTGTTTGCTTTCTCAGCTTGACACAAGCTAGGGTTCTCTAGGAAGAAGGGACTTCAAATGAGAAAAACGCTCCTATTACAGGCAAGTCTGAAAGGCATTTTCTTGATTAATGACTGACATGGGAAGACCCAGCCCCCTAGAGTGGCACTGCCTCTGTACCAATGGCCCTGGGAGGTATAGGAAAGCAGGCTGAGCAAGCCATGGGGAACAAGCCAGTAAGCAGCACCCCTCACAGCCCCTGCTTCAGATTCCTGTCTTAAGTTGCTGCTTTCAATTTCAGTGATGGACTCAGTGGTAAGATGAAATAAATCCTTTCCTCCCCAGGTTGCTTTTGGTCACACGTCTATCACATCAATAGAAAGTTAACTAGAACAGGGGGCGGAGACCATCAGTTGTTCTGTAGCTTGTTCTTCCCCCTCAGGTCAGGTGGCTAGCTCCAGTTTCGAGGCTAATGGTCTGCTTATCTTCCCCTGCACACTTACCTCATTCTGTGCATGATTGGGCTCAGGCGCTCGAACCTCCAAGTGAAGTCGCTTTCGCTGGTTTCAGCCTTGTACTCTTGCCGGGGCATCGGGGCTGGAAGGGATTAACTCAGAATGAGCAAACCATTAATACAGTGGGAAAGACACGCACATGCTGCCTCCTTCTTATGATCTAGAGTACAACTGTGCTGTGCTGATTCGTTGTCTATACTAGTCTGGGACCACTAGTTTATCCAAGAAGGGATGAATAAAACCAGCCTGGAAATGGGACGAAACCTCTGTGCTTGGGGCTGGAGAGATGCCTCAGCGGTTAAGAGCACTGACTGTTCTTCTGAAGGTCCTAAGTTCAAATCCCAGCAACCACATGGTGGCTCACAACCATCCGTATTGAGATCTAATGCCCTCTTCTGGAGTGTCTGAGCACAGCTACAGTGTCCTTATAGATAATAAATAAACACGTCTTTTAAAAAGGAAACCCTTTGTGCTGATTAGGAACAGCGCGGCCCTGCAAAGCCCAGAGCTGTGACAGGGCAGACGCTAGCCTGCTTGGTTCCCCTGCAGAAGGCAGGTTAGTGGATGGGCAGGAAAGAAATAGAAAGCATGAGGCAGATTAAGTCAAGACAGCGGAAGGCAAGGCAAGGCAAGGCAATCCCTCCAAGCAGACCAAGCTTTCAGAGTATGCAACACAACGGCTCAGGGGAAGGTCACTGTGGGCACAGTAAGCTCTTGATGGCAAAAGACAGAGGGGTTGCCAGAGTGTCCCAGCCGCCGCTGTGCATTGGGTCAGTGCTTCTAAATCAAACTGACTTTGCCACCTGGTCCAATAAGATATCCCTATTCTTTTTGCTTGTCTGTTCTGTTCTGTTCTGTTCTGTTCTGTTCTGTTCTGTTCTGTTCTGTTCTGTTCTGTTCTGAAACAGGATTTCTCTGTGTAGCCCTGGCTACCCAGGTACTTACTCTGTAGACCAGGCTGCCTGCTTCTACGAGTGCTGGGGAACACTATGCCAGGTGAAATCTCTTCTTTAACACTGAAACAGCTCCATCTATTAAAGCTCCTCCATGGTGTTCTTGACGTCATCATTGCTACCATCACCACCGATGATATCCTGTAAGTCAGCTAAGCACCAGGCATCTAGCTTGCCATAATGTAAGGGTGAAGACAGACTGTCCTTCCAAGGGACACAGCTTTGGCCGGCAGCTGGAATAAGGAGCAGGCATGAGAACATCTACCTCTACCCCTGGAACCTGGAACCTACTCTCTCTCTGTCTCTGTCTCTCTCTGTTTCTGTCTCTCTGTCTCTGTCTCTCTCTCTCTCTTTCTCTCTCTCTCTGTCTCTCTCTCTCTCTGTTGTTTTTGGTTATATGTGTGTAGCTTTCTATCTGCATTTATATCTACGCACCACTTTCAGACCTAGTATCTGCAGAGGCTAGAAGAGAGTGTTAGATTCTCTGAAACTGAAGTTACAAACAGTTGTGAGCTGCTACATGGGTGCTGGGAATCCAACTCTGGTTCTCTGGAAGAGCAACCGGTGCTCTTAACCATTGAGCCATCTCTCCATCCCTGTTTTGTGGTTTGTTTGTTTGTTTGTTTGTTTGTTTAAATAGTGTCTTGCTGTATAGACTTGACTAGCCTTAAACTCACAGCAATCCTCCTGCTTCAGACTTACTAGTGCTGGGATTACTAGTGCTTAGTTGCCCATTTGTTGTTGCTGTTTGGGGCATGCATTTATTTGCTTTTGAGACAGCATCTCACTATGTAGCCCAGGCTGGCCTTGAACTCATGAATCTCTTGTGTCAGCTTTCCCATTGTTGAGCTCACAGGCAGGCACCATCACACAGGATTGTGCTTCAGATTATGAATGGGCCTCTCCTTGGAGAGTTACAGAGACAAACTTTAGCCTTGGCAGTGCTTCTGAACTGCACCAGGGAGGAAGGGTTCTGTGGTCAAAGACCTCGAGTGTGTGAGTGCTCAGAGGCAGCTAGCTCTCCTGCAGCCTTCCAGATGTGGACTGTTCGGCTCTCCTGTCTGGGTTGCCTTCCATACAGCTGTTCTGCAGGGACAGCAATAACTTTTCCATTCAGCCACTCTTTCCTTCTGTCATCTGCTCATTCATTCATCATACTCTTAACACTGTCTCGGGCCCAGGCATTGTACATCCCACTGACTCTATGGGGCTTACATCCCAGTGGGAGGGACTGGTGGGAGAATCACAGACAGTGTCCAGTTGTAAAAAGTGAAGTTTGAACTCTTGTGCTCCCGTCACCTGTCTTGGTTGCTCTCCTATTGCTGTGAAGAGACACCATGACAAAGGCAAATTACAGAACCATAACTTCAGAAGGTTAGTCCATGACCAGAGGAGATGGCAACCGGCAGCAGGCATGGGAAGGAAGCAATAGCTGAGAGCTTACACATTCAAATAACAACCACAAGGCAGAGAAGGAGGGAGAGAACTAACTGGGGGGCGATGTGAGCTTTTGAATTTTCGGAGCTCACCCACAGTGATACACCTCCTCCAACAAGGCCACACCTACTAATCCTCCCCAGACAGTACCACCAATGGGCCATCTATTCAAACACGTGACCTATGGAGACCATTCTCATTAGAACCACCGCAGTAGTGTAAGTAGTATAATAGAATGTTGAGGGACCAGCAGGGGCCTCTGGGAGGACCGACTATTTTTCTCTGTCCCTTACACCTTCAGGAGTTTACATTTGCAGATGCTCCCTTCTCAGCCTCTATGTTATCACAATCACTTGGGGCAACAATTCTTTGTTGTAGGCTTGCCCTAGGTATTACAGGCCCTGAAGCATGTACTTGTGGATGCCATTGCACACACACACACACACACCCCAGGTAGACGGAGTGTAGCAATGCCCCTGCTAACCTGCAAGCAGCTGGTCATATCTCATCATCATTAGGAAACAGGGAACACCAAATACCTTTAAATATGGATCAGATTATAGCCTAGGGAATGGTGCTGCCCAAGTGTAGCCTAGAGAGGTGAGACAATCTCACCTCAGTTAGCCTAATGAAAACAATCCTCCATAGGCAAAGAGGCCCACCTCTCAGGTGATGCTAGATCTTATCAAGTTGACATAGAGATTAACTTCATGGGGCCTAAGGTGGTAATAACCACCGGGCATGGTGGCGCTCGCCTTTAATCCCAGCACTTGGGAGGCAGAGGCAGGCGGATTTCTGAGTTCCAGGCCAGCCTGGTCTACAAAGTGAGTTCCAGGAGAAACTATACAGAGAAACCTTGTCTCAGGAAAAAAAAAAAAAAAAGGTGGTAACAACCTTGGTACTTTTGAGGGACCAAGCAACCAACCCAAAGTGAGAAGCAGAAGAATGTCCTCATTTGAGGAGGTTGAAAACATAGGCTCAGCTATTGAGCAGAGGCCCTGTGGGCTGTGGATGGAACTTTGACATTTCAAAGAACATTTAGTAAGTATTTAAAATGCAGGTGGCACCATGCCAGACATTGGCAAGCTGAAGATGAATACATTAAATTATAGTCTCCACTCTGAAGAAGGCTAGTGAAGCCTGAGACTACATGCTGATACAGTGAGCAAGTGGGAAGGCGTGGCACAAGTATCCTACAAAAGGGTACTGAATGCACAAGTGCGTGCTTGCACAGGAGAGCACATGAGATCTGAATCTATGGAACAAAGAGTGAGCAGCACTCCAGGCAGAACACAGTGTATATAAAGGCATGGGAGTGCAAAACAATATGGTCAGTTCTAGAAATTGCAAGTCGTTAGGTATCACAGGGCAGAATGCAGGAAGAGGATGAATAGCGTCTAGCTTGCTAGAAGAGCAGATTCTCGTAGACAAGGGGAGAGCTACAGCAGATGAGGAGCAGTCATGTAGTACCCTCCAGAACAGACCAGAGCAGGAGAGGCTGGCTCCCCAAGCCTGCGTGAGTTTGCACAGACACTGCCCTTCACTCTCTATCCCCAGCCCTGCTGTGACTCCAAGGAGTTCATAAACAGTATCTTGAGTTTATGAGTTTATTATCTATAAATGAGCGGTGTGTGTGTGTATATGTGTGTGCAAGCACCTGCTCATGGTGGGGCTGGGGCTGAGGTTAAAGATTAAATTGTGTCTTCTGCAGGGTCATGCCTGAGCCTGCATTTCCTGTTTCAGATTACAGGGACTGCTTTACAGAGCCCTCCCTGCAGCAGGCTGTGTTCACAATGACCCACAATCCTTCAGTCTTGCATGTACAGAGACAGAGACACAAACTCTCCTATGCTGGTCATGCCTTCTGTGTTTTTGCTTTTGGTCTTCCTCTCACCCCCCCCCCCCCCAGGTCTTGGCAGCTTCACCCTTTCCTGTGCCAGGGCATAGGGAAGTAAAACTTCAGGGAAGAGACAGGGCAGGTGCAGGGTGTCTCTCGGATGTTGCAACAGAAGAGAAACTGAGTGCCCAGGGCTCTCAGATTAAAGCAATAATTGGGTGGACTGCAGTTCACGTTAGGGAGAATTTAATTCATCCCTTGGCTTTTTGTTGGGGTGTGAGTGAGGGAGAATGAAGTAGAAAATTGTACATAGGAATCTTCAGCTGCACAGTGCACTGTGACCGACTCTGAGATCACAGATGTGGGGTCTGATTATCTAGGGCTCTCAGGCTGGGCACAACAAGCAGGAAAGGAAGCAAGAGCATTTCCTCACCTGCTTCCCTCCAGCTGCCGCCCAGTGGGAGTGGTGGTGAGCCCAACTTTGCAGAGTTTCCTTCCCTTCCTGCAGAGGGCTAGGCAAGGCAGACTGCACACAGCCCAGTCCTGGCTCCTGTGTGCTTCAATTTGGACATTGCTCCACACTTGCTCTCACACCCATCTCCACCCCATTGGCCAGAACAGCTTCTAGAACTCATTAGGAAGGCAGTAGTAGTAGGGCGAGGAGACACTGATGTGGAAATCAGACTGGGCATGGAACTAAGGATGTCTAGCTGCTAGACCTGGCTCTCCCACGCATGGCTGCATAACCTTGATAAAGTCTCCATGGACTGTGGCCTCTTTTCAGGGTGAAATGTCACATGCCCTCCCCATCTAAATTGATCCAATGTCTTCCATATTGATTCCCCTATTCGCTTCCCTATACGTACCACTGTTTCTCATCGCATCTATGTTTGTGAGCACATAACATATGCACATGCGATTTTATTTGTTTGCCCACTTAATCTCCTTACTGTAGGCTCCAGGAATGTGCCCATCTTCCCTGTTAGGGATTGAGCCCAGGTCTGGCACATGCTACACAATTAAACTACTGCCCCAGCCTGGATAGAGTGTATTTGTGTGGTCTCAAGCACCATAGCCCTCTACAACTTGTGAGAGTGATTTTCTCCTGCCACCAAATGGGTCCAAGGATTCACACAGGGCAGCAGGTTTGGTAGCAAGTGTTTATCCTTTAAGCTTCCTCTGGGCTCTGTGTCTTTTGACCACCTGAAAACCTGGCACAATGCCTTTAATTTACTGAAGGAATAAATGAGCAGCAGAAGATCCAACTCCCGGGTGCCTTCTAGCTGATAAAGGTTAGGAGTCTAAGGTTTCTCTTCAGAAGGACCACTACAAGGTCTCTCCCCTGCACAGGAAGAAGAGGGCTTGGCTTCTGTCCTCTCACAAGACACTGCCTATGCGGACCCAGATTGGCACATGGTTAAGCCGGCTCGAGCTCCGCCTCCAGACCCTCCAGTAAGGGAAGGAGCCTGTCCGTCTTTAAGCTGGGGATTCGCAGCGCGTGCCGGGCCACGGCTGGCGAGGGGCCGGGTCCAAACGCGATGTAGTGGGCGGAGCCAAGTGCCTTCGCACCCCCAAGCGCGCAGGTGCTGGGAGCCCCGCCTCTCCGCGCGAGGGGCCGGGGCGGGGCCGTCGCCTAGCAACACCAAGCCCCGCCCCCGGTCCCGGCCCCCAGCATGGCTTGGCAGGGCTGGCCCGCGCCTTGGTTGTGGGTCTCCGGTTGCTGGCTGCTATTCTTCGCCTTCGTGCTGCTCCTGAGTCCCCGCGGCTGCCAAGAACGGCGGGGTTTCCGCGGCCTCCTCATGACGCGCAGCCAGCGGCTGCTCTTCCGAATCGGGTTAGTGCTCAGGCTCCGATCTGTGCAGGCTCGGGAAGGTGGACACACTGGGAGAATGGACGCAGAAAGGATACGGGGGGGTGCTGGGATCTCTTGGATTAGGGGTTTCTAAACCATCGGAGCAGGATGGAGAAACGGGCTGACTTTGTTCTGAGTTAAAAAAGCAGAGTTGAAGGACCGAAGAATTGGATGGGGTGGGTAGGAAAAGAGGATTAGGGGCACAGATCCGAGTTGGTAGGGCAGGGAGCCAGAGGACTCAGGGAGACGATGCTGGAGCCCAGGGAGTGCGGGAACTGGTGCAGGGAAGAGCTCATCCGGCCGCAGGGCAGAGGTCAGCAGTTCGGGCTCCCTATCTTAGGTGCAAGAGTAAAAGCGTGCCCTAGATGTCTAACTTTACTCCGTATGCGCCTGTTCTTCTATGCATCATCCAACACTCCACACCTCTGGGTGGGTCATTCTGTCCTCCTCATAGTTCAACTCTTTAGGTCAATCTAGCTCTGTCCCTTTTACCTTCCACTGCGGGCACCTAAAGCCCTTGGCTGTGAAATTTGACCCTACAGCCAGCCATGGTACCTCCCCCAGCCAACTCTCCTCCTCAATGCCCCTGGCAAGAGTGATAGTCATCACTGTTCTGCATTCAAAAGCAGGGAAGAAACCGGAAGACAAGCTTCTGAGGGGCTCTTGGGCAGGACCTCAGACCACAGTTTAGGGAAATCCATGTAAAGACTGGAATCTTGGTCTGTGTCCAGATTCCTGGGAAGGCCTATGACTGGGAATTTCCTTAGTTTCAGAGATGACACTGTGCAGTTCACCTTCCTCCTTCCCCAAGCAACCCCCCCCCACTGCTCCCTAAAACTTAAGGCCTGGAACTCCATTTTATGGTCTCTAAAGTAGAAATATAAAAGCCTAGTGGGCTGAAAAACATTCTAGATAATGCTCTGACCAGACCGCCGTTATTTTGTGGGGTTTTATTGTTTTGTTTTGTTTTGTTTTGCATTAAAGTCATGAGGTGGCAGAGTTTTTGTTTAGCTGGCTGCCTCGGTAGGACAGTCTCACGATGTATCCCAAGCTGGTCTTGAACTTGTGGTCCTCCAGTCTTCTTGGTGCTGTCACTACAGGTGTGTCCCACCATACCTGACCAAGGTTTGTGACTATCACTGTACTCTGTACCTGGATTTTGGAACCAGGTGTGAGGTTTTATTTTGTTTGGTTTGTTTGTAATTTGGTTGGTTGGTTGGTGCTGGAGACTGAACCTAGAGCCACATGATGATAAATATGTGCTCTACCACTCATCTGCACACCCCTAGTCACTAGATTTGTGGGCTGTGTATGTATGTATGCATGTGTGTGTGCATGCGTTTGTGTATATGTGTGTGTATGCGTGTGTATGTGCCTGTGTGTATGTATGTGTATGCATATGTGTGTGCATGTACCTGTGTGCCCATTTGCTTTGGTTTGGTTTTTTTTTCAGTTTTTGTCATAAAATTTCTGGGAATTATGTAGCTTTATTTAGAGAAGAGATGTTTAAATCTACTTTTAGCATCCAAAATTGGTAAGCTTGAAATCACGAAAATGTCAGAGGAAGTGGAAAACGGGACTTTCCATGAGGACCTAGAACCAGAATTCCTAAGAATCCCTAAGATCAGAATGCCAGTAATCACATTATCAAAACCACAAGAGTCTGGGTATTCCTAGACTTGAGATTTGGGAGTTTTTCACATCCCTTAAGTTTGATTTCTTTTTTTTGGGGGGGGGGCTTTTCGAGACAGGGTTTCTCTGTGTAGCCCTGGCTGTCCTGGAACTCACTCTGTAGACCAGTCTGGCCTTGAACTCAGAAATCCGCCTGCCTCTGCCTCCCGAGTGCTGGGATTAAAGGCGTGCGCCACCGCTCCCGGCCTTAAGTTTGATTTCTTGAGGGAGCTTCTTCATAATTCTTTTGGGGGGAGGAGGGGGCATTTGGGGTTGAGATGGGATCTTTGCGTATCCCAGGCTGGCCTCAAACTTTGCAGCCATCCTGCCTTAGCCCCATGCTCAATTAGGTACACATTACCACTCAGGCTTAGAACTCAGTGTTCTGGGCTGGAGAGATGGCTCAGCTGATTAAGGACAGGCTGCTCTTGCAGCAAACTCCAGCTCAGGTCCCAGAACCCACACAGTAGCTCACAGCTGCCCATAACTATCTAACATCCACTTCTGACCTCTGTTGGGGGCACCAGACACAAACATGCCGCACAGATACACATGCAGGCAAAACACCCATAAACAAAAATTAAATCTAAAAGATTTTTTTCCCAGAATCCAGTTGTCCATGGGGCTTTCCTTTGTCTAGATTCCCAGATTGCCTTAGAATCAACTTCCCAAATTTGCAGAGCAGAAGGGTGTGCCTGGAATGGGAGCTCCAGACCCTGCTGTTCTGTAGTCTGGGAAACAATTAGTCCAGTCCCTTGAGGGGAGACATTGCTAACCTTCAGAGTGGGACAGGGATACCGGCAGGAAACGTGGCAAATGTGTCGGTGGTGTTGTGAGGTACCTCCAGGCCTGCAGGAAGGACGGACACAGGAGCCCATCCCCACTCCTTAAGCTGAAGGTGTGGCCAGGAGGACCACCGATGAATCATTTTGTTGGGGCTGGAAAGCATAGTGGAACTCCCCAGCCATCTACCCACAGAGAGGAACTGTTGGTGTTATTATTAGTCACGATAATTCCACAGAATGGTGGCTTTCCTCAATAGCCACTATTATCTGAGGATGAGAACACCTAGGCTAAGCTGAGGGTAGATCCAGCAGACATGGGCTGACATTAGGCACTTGCTATGGGGACTGACATTAGGCACTTGCTATGGGGACTCTGAGCACCAGGGCAGAGAGCAGCTAAGCATTTGGGCTGGACAAGTCACCTTTTGAATTCTGGCTCTGCTGTATATTGACCATGTGGTGTCTTAGGCAGATATTCTTTCTGAACCTGGCTCATTTGCACTGGCAGAATGGGGAATGGTGTTAGTGATCCAGGAAGGAGAGCAATTGTTTGTGTATAGCCTGTGATGGACAGGAGGGAGATGCATGTCCTCCTTAAATTCTCTCACAACTGTCTTCTAAGATTATCCAGCCACAGCTGGGAAATGCTGTCTCTCTCTCATTCCATAACACCTAGCTGCCCAGGGTCAGGACTGTGAACCCAGGGAACAGGATCTGGCCAGTGTTCTCTACTGCTGACCTTCAAATGAGGCGATAACGCTGTCTGAACTCCCGCAGCAGGCGTATGACACTTTATTCTGGCCTCCTCGCATAACTCTGTGTGTGTGTGTGTGTGTGTGTGTGTGTACGTTTGTGTGCGTGCACATACATGCAATTTGATATTTTTCAAAAGTATCTTTTTAAAAAAGAAAGATCTCCTAAGTTGAGGATGTAGCTCAGTAGTAGGATGCTTCTGTAATATATGCAAGGCTTGACACCCATCACACAAAAGGTTAGGCAAGACACAGGACCGTGTGAACAGATGTGAGCTGGGCTCCAAACTATGGCAGAGGTAGGACACAGCAAACTCCTTGGGATGGCAGGGGACAACTAAGAAGCCTGTGATCAGGAGAATAAGGGTCCCCTGCCTCAGTTTCCCTTTTGCTGCTTTGCCTCCTCAGTGTAATAGAGAGGCTTGGCAGAGCAGAGCTAAGCTCTAGAGAGGGCCTGCCTGTTGATAGGAGGCAAGTAGAGCATGCGGCTGGGGTCCTGCAGCACTAAGGATGCCCTGCACAGCTTAGGTGGACAGAAGCTGGCGTCTGCTGATGTCCAGTCTTAGCTGGCCAAGTCTCTGTTCGTTTTTATACTCAAGAGACCTTTTTCTTTCTTTGGGGACTTGATGGCTGTGAGCCGCCTGGTATGGATGGTAGGAGCTAAGCTCCAGCCTTCTTGACAAGTAGCAAACACTTTTTATTTTAATTGTTTTATTCTATGAGCATTGTTGTTTGCCTGCCTGTACCAGGATGTCAGATCCCCTGGAACTGGAATTGCAGACAGCTTTGAGCTGCTATGTTAGTACTGGGAATTGAACCCAGGACCGCTCGAAAAGCAACCAGGGCCCTTAACTACTGAGCCATCTCTCCAGCATCTCAGGCGTTCTTTCTTGACCCTTGCTCCAGCCATCTGATGAAATTGATGTGAACAGGTCCCCTAGGTGAGCCTTACTTTTACCATTTCTGAAAGAGGAAAACTCTTGTCTGGACCAACAGGGTCCACTGTGCAGGGTGGCAAAAGCCCTGGCATGAGGATCCTTGAGGAAAAAAATCCCCTTGTTTGTGGCCTAGACGAAGACCAGGCGTTGTGAGCTGGGCTGTCAGAGACTTAGCCAGCAATATCCCTAAGCAATCTCAATTGGAATTGCTGATTTAAGTCAGAAACAGGATCCACAGAGATGCCCAAGGTTTCAAGTCTGATGCCTAGAGTTCGTGACTCCTACAAGTCCTCTGAGCTCCACACAGGAGCAGGCACACACATCATAAATGTAGTAAATCAAAATGATATATAAAAAAAAACAGAAACAGCCAGGCAGTGGTGGCACATGCCTTTAATCCCAGCACTGGGGAGGCAGAGGCAGGCAGATCTCTGAGTTCAAGGCCAGCCTGGTCCATAGAGTGAGTTTTAGGACAGCCAGGATTACACAGAGAAACCTTGTCTTGAAAAACCAACCAACCAAATAAACAAAACAAAACCCCAGAAACTTCTCTGTTCAGACCCCTCTGGCGGTGTCTCCTGGGAGGCAGAGTTGGCTCCGTGCCCTGCCCACCCTCAACCACAGGAACTGGTTTACTGGTTTCCAAGCGCTGCCAGCAGTCCTTCCTCCCAGCTCTTCTGTCCCTGTCCAGATTTCACCATGTCCACAGGCCCTGCCCCATGTTGTCACCACCCCACCTGTGCACAGCAGGGTCCCCATCCCTGCTGTTCCAGTCCCCGCTGCCCAGCTTTATCCACAATAATTCACGACAGTGATGTGAATTGCCTTGTCTGTCTGTTTACCAGTTTTCTCCTCCTGCCTGAATATGGCCACACAAAGAATAAAACATAGTTACTACTGTATCTCAGCTTTCAGGGCAGTGCTTGGCACGTAGTCAGCCCTTATCAAATGGTTTCGAATGGAGGGAGGGAGAGAAGAACGGGAAGATAGCCTCGGCCCAAGTACCATGTCCTCCTGAAGCTGGCTTAGCCTCCTTAGCATAAACTCCCCTCTGCCTCCCTTGGGCCTGGCTGTGTTCTCCTCCTTAGAGCTTTCAATGTGTTCTCCTCTCCTGGGCTCAGGCTGCCCAGCCAGACTCCCACAGGCTTGCCCAGGGAGCAGGGCTCTGTCAAAGGGCCTGTGCTAAAAATGACTGACAGGGGAGAGAACCAATGGAAGTGAATCCTAGCGCTTTGGCCAAGCAGGTGGCCCAGGGCTCAGGCCTTCTGGCAGAGGCTTACCCGAGGGGCTGTGATTCTAATGTGTTTCTCACCTTGCCTGAGTGCTCCTAAGGGTCATATTGTCTTCTACAAAAGATGGCTGTCCTCTGCAGAGGACTGCAAAGATTGGGCAGGCTGAGAAAACCCAGACGGGAGCTTGTATGCCCTGGCCTTTCCTGGGCATGTGGACGTGACCTCCAGATACGCTGGAGGCTGCAGGAAACCCTCACCCAGGAGCCTCCTCAGCTGCCTCATTAGCTTGGTTTTTTTGTCTCTTCCCCTCTCCCCCCAGAAAGCACACAACAGGGTGTGACTGCTCCTATGGTCTTAAGCCAGTCCTGCTCAACAGAACCCTGTGACCTGCTGGCCCTCCAGGTCTAGACCTTCAGCCCTCAGGCATTGCAAGTTTGTTATTAGGTGTGTCCCATCCCTGGTCACATGCAAGCCTGGACAAGCTGAGTCTTGGCCAAAAATACCCATGACCACCAGCCTCACCACCCTGGGCCTGTCTCACTACCCTGAGCCTGCCTCTTGGGTACAGTAGTGTCTTGGGTCTCACTGTACTCAGGGAACCCACAGATAGAGAGTTCCTAAGCTGGGAAGGGGGCTAAGGGAGGTGACCCTGGCTGCCGTATGTTCTGGGGTTACAGGATCCCCTTCATCTTGCACCCTCCTGTCCATACTGGCCTGAGATAGGACCCAGGCCCAGCCAAGGCCAGTCACTTGACAGCCTCCAGCTTCCTTCAGGGCTGTCCTGGGGAGGAGGACGGGAGAAGAGCCAGCATTGTGTGTTTTCTCTGTTCATCAGAAGACTGGCTGGGGGAGGGGATGTCATATCACTGTCAGCTGTCCCCATGGCTTCCACAACCTTAGGCTGGCCTCAGATAACAGAGAAGCCATGCCCTGGCTTAGCAAGGCAAGGGAGGGGTGCACTGTGAGCCCAAACTAGAGGCCAGCACTGTTCCCAGCCCTAAGCCCCCTGGGGGGGGGTTGCTGTAGCTCTGCATTCCCACACTCTCTCCTACCTGGGTCCCAGGGGACCAATTAGGAAACTTGATTTTCTCTCTGATGTGGTTATAGTGGGTAGAAACACTGTTCCAGGCTGTAGAAATGCTGAGCCAGATTTCGGGACTGGGGAAAGACTGAGCTTAGCGGGAGAGTGCGTGCCCAAGCTTGTGCCAGGTCTTAGGTTCTAACTCTATCTAGCACTTCAGATTGCAGTAGAGGGTAGAAGAGGTCAGAATCTTTCTTCTGTGGTTTTGTTTTGGGGGTTGGTGTTGTTGTTTTGAGACAAGTTCTCACTCTCTATCTCTGGACAGCCTAGAGATTCATAGAGATCCACCCACCTCTGCCTCCCAAGTGTTGACATTGAAGGCTACCACATCTGGCCCAAGATGTTAAAATCTTAATGTGCACTGGACACCCACCCCTCGCTTGTTCTTATATCGGCTATGAGTGCTGGCCTAGATCCCAGCTTGCTGGGCAGGGCACGGGACCCCATGCAGAGTGGCTGTCTGGGTCACCCTATTAATCACATGGATTTGTAGAAGAAGAGTTGAACAAAAAAAGGAACAGGCTGCAGAGTAAGTTCCTCCTTTGTGCACCGAGCATTAAAAGACTAGAGGCTGTGTATCTGGTAATGACTGAAGAAACCAGGGGCCATGGGCTGGGGTGCAGCTCAGTGGTAGACGCTTGGCTTTCATGCATGGGGCCTGGATTCCTTCCTCAGGCCTTTCCATGGAGCCATGCGTCCCAGTCATGTTGGCTGAAGGTCGCAGCTTCTGCAGTGACTCTTCACAGTGTCCCCTCCACTCACCACCCCTCCATTCTCCTCTCCCTCTGGCTCCCAAGGCATCCATGGAATCACTGGCCTGCCCACACTCCACTTCCAGAATCATAGAGCCTTACTTTCAAAAATCCTTGTACCAGATGTCCATCCTGACAACACCAGGGCTCGCTACAGTTGAGTGCAAAACATTTGCCAGTGTCATGAACTGGTTCATGTAGAAGCCACAGAGCAGTTACCAGATCCTGAGGTCCCTGAGGCCAGATCCTGGGCCACAGACCCAGCTCTGTGTAATCACCCTGACCTATCGTGGGGTGCCCTGTCATCGCTCAGGCCACTCATCCGGTCCTACCCCCGACTTGGGGTTTGGGGAGGATTTTAGTGGTTGAGTGGATTGTGGGTCAGGTCCTAGGGAGATATCTCTCCCCACTGTCGCCCGTCTTGTGATCTGACCAAGCACAGGCTCTGCTTCCTGCCTGTAAGATGAGGGTGTGACGCTTGCGGGAGCTAAGATGATCCACGGGAAGCCCTGGGCTCAACGAGCTTGCTCTCAGGCTTAGGCAAGAAAAGCTTGGTACTGGAAATTGTTAAAGACGAGGCAGGAGCCAGAACCCTGACCCTGTGGACCTCCTGTGGACCTCTTGCCTATCCCTCACCCTCTTCTGTCCCTCTCTCCCTTCTTCCCTCCTTCTCTGAGGCTCTGGATGCAGCCAGCCTACATGGCAAATAACTTTAGGATTTTATGTCCCGTGACATAGCCCCCACCCATGCCATTGAATCTGGGTGACCTGCTTGGCAGAACACCCTGCTCGTCCAGGTCTGTGGAGGTAGCAGGGCAAGAGGAGGGTGCAAAGGTGGAGAGGACTTGAGTTGGGCAAGCCACCGCCATTAGACTTGCTGGGCTGCCAGCCCTGGCCTTGCCTGGGATCCAGTCTTGCCAGGCACTGTGCCAGCCTTTTGTGAATGCCACTTGCTGTACTGTGCCAGTGTAGGTGTCCCTGGGGGTGGAGGGAAACACCAGAGTCACAGGGAGCAAGTGGGAGCCTGCAGGCAGGTCCTGCCCAATGAGGGTACCATGGAATCCATAGGCAATGGGTCTGGGGAGCTGGGGTTGCTGTGTGTCCCAGATGGAGCAGAGGGAAGTTGTCTGATGATATCATCAGTGGGCATCTCCTAGGAGATCAGAGTGGCCTAAGCCTGAATGGCAGTTAGGACTTAAGTTAAAAGAGAAGCCTAGGGGCAAAAGGGGGGGGGGGCTGGGAGGAGAAGAAGGTTTGAGACAGGGTCTCAGTAGCCTAAGCTGCCCTCAAACTTCTGATCTTTCTGATTCCATTAGTATTATAGCCATGTACGACTACATGTGGCTTATTGGGAAGCCAGAGACTTGAACTCAAAGCTTCGTGTATGTCAGCCAAGCAGTCTACAATTGAGCTGTTTTCAGACCTGTTTTTATTTTTTATTTTTAACCCTTTTTTTGGGGGGGGGGCACGTGAGTTCCAAGCACACATATGCTCAGGGACAGCTTACAGGGGTCATTTCTCTCCTTCCACTCTGTGAGTCCCAGGAATGGAAGCCAGGACATACGACTTAGCAGCAGTCATCTCAATAACCTGCGTGCACATAAACGCACATGGACACACACACACACACACACATACACATGAACACCACAGAGGCTGTCGCACTCTGGTGGAGGTCAAAGGACAACTTTTGGAAGTCAGTTTTCACCTTCCGTTTTGTCTTAGGGTTTCTGCTGCTGAGACAAAACACCATGATCAAATACCTTGGGGAGAAAAGGGTTTATTTGGCTTACACTTGCACCGCACTGTTCATCATTGAAGGAAGTCAGGGCAGGAACTCAAACAAGGCAGGAACTGCGAGGCAGGAGCTGATGCAGAGGCCATGGAGGAGTGCTGCTTACTGTCTGTGCTCCGCTCCTCAAGACATAGAACATTGCAGATGGGCAGAAGGTCCACAGCCCCACCACCGCCCCAGGGCTGAACGGTACTGCTGGCTAGGATGGTGAGCATCTTCAACATCTAATCCTTTACCACGTGTCTGCATCCTGAATGGGAGCTGGGGTGGTTTCTGCGTGCACTGGCATTTCAATAAATGTCAGGATGTTTTCTTGGCAACTTGTCTTTCAGCATAATGATGCATATTTGGACTCTGTGCGTGTTATCTCCTGGTTCTGATCATTTTGTTTTGCTGGCTGTGTAGTTTCCCACAGTCTGGGTATGGCCTGGCTTATTTTTATATTTTGTTGTTGATGGATATGTAGGGGGGTTTCCACCATTTCATTCTGGGGAGCACGGGGTTTTCAGTGGGAAGGGAGGAGACTGTCAGGTCAGGTCAGGAGTAAACGTCTCTTGGGAACACTGGGGGCCACAGGAGGCTCCGAGCAGGAGCGAGACTCACCCAGAGGTGGTACATTTAGAGCTTCAGCCTTGTCTGGAGTTTGGACTGGAAGCCAAAATTGGGTAAAAGAGGCTCTTGCAAGACTCAGGGATGAGTCCCATGGACTGCCCCTTGTATGAGCCCACTCAGAGCAGCAGAAGGCAGAACTGAGAAAGATCCCCATTTAAAAGAGAGAGGGTGGGGGCTGGTGAGATGGCTCGGTGGGTAAGAGCACCCGACTGCTCTTCCGAAGGTCCGGAGTTCAAATCCCAGCAACCACATGGTGGCTCATAACCATCCGTAACAAGATCTGAC
>NC_034594.1:52913176-52930477 GCF_900095145.1 Mus pahari
TTTTTTTTTTTTTTTTTTGTCTGTTTGGTTTGGTTTAGTCTTTTCCGAGACAGGGTTTCTCTGTGTAGCCCTGCCTGTCTGGTACTCACTCTGTAGACCAGGCTGGCCTCGAACTCAGAAATCCGCCTGCCTCTGCCTCCCAAGTGCTGGGATTAAAGGCCTGTGCCACCACTGCCCAGCCTGACTGGGCACTTTCCATGTGTTCTCTTACTTCGTGCAGTCTGATCTTTATGTGGTCCCAGCAAGACATTACGGTTAAGGGTAAGGAACCTTATCTGTTAGGCCAAGGACATGGAGCAGCAGAAGCCAAGCTGCTGTAGGAGCCACAACTGCTGCGCTTTCTATGAGAGAGAAGGGGGAGAGATGACCGACTGATGCTCTATAGAGGAGGGGGAAATTTTATTCATTGTTTAACTTTCAGTTTGAAATAATCTAAGATATGTCAAAACAACACAAAAAAGTTCCTTGTACACCCAGCCCAGCCTCTGGGATGTTAATGTTTCATGATTACAGCACAGTTCTCAAAAGCAACAAATTCGTATCAATAAGAGACTGTTACCACCGGCAGACCTTATTCAAATGATGCCAGCTGTCTGACTAACGCTTTTTTCTGGTCTTGATTCTGATCGAGGATCCTGCACTGTTCAGTTCCTCAGCTGGCCAGTTGTTTTACAGCTGTCCCTCCACCTGGGTTTGCCTGAGGTTTTTTTCTCATGAATAAATTATGGTTGTGTATTTTGGGCATAGAAGCCACAGAAGGGAAGTTGTACCTTCCTTCGTGGTCAAATATCTACTGCTACAGCTGAGATTAGCGTCTGTTTTCTGCTCTGCCGTGCTGGGGCTGGAACATGCATTTGCAAGCTGTGCAAGAAGAGCCTTGCTGCTTACTGCCAGCCTCCGGCCTGTCACCTGCCTGTCATTACCTTCATCAGTTTCAGGCAAAGTTAGCCAAGGTGCCCCATGACTAATTAGTATCTTGTCAAGCAGACAGTTTGAGACTATGCAAATCTCTCTCCACTTGTGTCTGCTGACCTGCCCATGTCCAGGTGTTAGGCTGTACTCCTGTGCATTAGAAATTGGAGGTAGTGTTTGTGTGTTGCATGAAAGCAAGCTGAGAGAAAGGGAGCAAAGTCAGGGAAGCCTTCCTGGAGAAGGGCAGAGCTGGGACAGAATCTAGAGCAGCAGAGGGAGGAACATGCCAGGTAGGAGACCTGCCCAGGAGAAGGTATGTAGTTAGGATGGCTCAGACTCAGTGTTCTCACTAGTGCTCCAGTGGCTCTCACTAGTGCTCCAGTGCTCTCACTGGTGCTCCAGTGGCTCTCACTGGTGCTCCAGTGCTCTCACTAGTGCTCCAGTGCTCTCACTGGTGCTCCAGTGGCTCTCACTGGTGCTCCAGTGGCTCTCACTAGTGCTCCAGTGCTCTCACTGGTGCTCCAGTGGCTCTCACTAGTCCTCCAGTGGCTCTCACTAGTGCTCCAGACACCCCACCTACACCCCACTGCCCTCTTATCCAGGCAGTGCACCACCTTGAACTCAGAAACACTGGCTTGACACTAGACTGCTGACACGGGTTCATCTGAGTTCAGTCCTCTAGCAAGTTTAGGAAAGGAGAAGCTTCTGTCAGGATGGGTCACACCCTCTCCAGTCACCCTATAGGAGAATAGGTGCCTGGAGGGGGGTCTGTCTCACCACTGCCAGCAGCTGTGTACAGCTGGGGCTCCGAGGCAAGGGGTGCAAGAAAGGAGCCTTGACATCTGCAGGGTACAGATGGCTCTCATCTCCCACCTGCCTCGCGCCCTGTAGTCCGTCCTCTCTAAGAGGATTGCAGCTGATCAAAGGAAGGGGCACTTCTGGAACTTTCTGGATTAGATTTGCAATCCTAATATGTCTTTGAACTTATGCATCTCTTCTCTCATTCATGTTTCTAATTAGTTTCTTCCCCCTTTTATATTTGTATTTTCAGGTATAATTTTTATGTTAATTTTAAAAAAAGAAAGGAAAATAAATGTTGGTGTCCAGCAACGTGAGTTGGGGGGGTGTTAGTTCTGACCCACAGGATTCTTTCAGAATCTCCAAAGCTAAGTTTCTCTCCCTTTCTCCTTTCTTCTCCAAATTCCTAGCATATTTACCACAAATGATAAAAATCCACACAAGCAAAGGAGGCGCGGAGGAGACCCTGGACTCCAACCCCAGCACACAAAGAGGGATACAATGATGTTTTCACGCCCACAACCACTTTCCTGACCGTGGGTCCTTTTCCTGTAGAAATATCTAAATATGCACTCATCCCTCTCCACAAGAGAAGGTCTGTGTATCGTCCAGCTGTTCACAAGTCTGCTATAATCCTTATTCCTGCAATCTCTTCATGGGACCTAGGTTGTATCTAATGCCACCCCACCTCCCACCCTAACAGGATATGTGTCTTGCACCAGCTCTTTGTGGTTACAACAGAATATGCAAAGAATTAGTCATGAGCTCAGGTCCAAATCTACCTCCCTGAACTCCAACTTGGCCCACCCCTTATGAACATGTCACCTGAGGGCCTGTTTTCCTGGTCTACTGTATCTGTGACATTTTTGTTTATTCTCTGTGTGGGCCCATGTGCTATAGTGCCAGGGTAGAGATCAGAGGACAGCTTGCAGAAGTAAGTTCCCACCTTCCACTCTCTGGGTCCCGGGACTCAAGCTCAGCAGTCGGGCTTAGCCTCAAGGACCTTTCCTGGTTGAGCCATCTCGGCTGCCTGGTCTACTGCATCTGAAACAGCAGCTCTACCTGACTCTGCCCTCTGCTTTCAGCAAGCCATCTTCCCTGGTTTATCACTGCATCTCCCCTGTAAGAAGGTCGGCTTCGGGGGCAATGACCTTGCTCACCGGTCATACACAGCACCTGGCCAGTTACCAGGGATTGATAAATATGGCCACAAAAGTGAAAGTCGAAAGGACTAAAGCTGGGTTGCAAATGAAACCAAAAGTAGAGGGGCTATGAAAATGGACATGGGGCTGGGGAGACAGCTCAGTGGTTAAGAGCAATGGCTGCTCTTCCAGAGGTCCTGAGTTCAATTCCCAGAAACCATGTGGTGGCTCACAACCATCTGTAACAGGATCTGATGCCCTCTTCTGGGGTACATGAGGACTTCATACTCAGATACATACATATACATACATACATACATACATACATACATACATACAATGCAGAAGGCAAGGCTTCTCTTGGCATGCACAGTTGCCAGGGCTGCGGAGAGGCATAGAGCAGAAGTTGGCTAGGCTGCAGCTGAACCATCACTGCCAAACTCTTAGCGACCTACTTGGTTTGTCCAAACTTTGCAAATAGTATTTCTCTAAGGGGCTAGGGAGAGTCTGAGAGTCTGCCCATCTTTATGCACACTGTGAGAGATTTAGGGTCCACACTCCATGACCTCTCAGGTTCCCAAGTTTAGGATGCCTTCAGTTTTCTGACTGGTTCGATAGACACTCCAAGCATCCATTGCCCCTTACACTGTGCCTGCCACAGTCTCAATTTCCTGCACAGCAAGGGCCCAAGCCTTCTCCTTCCCATCCTGAAAGGGCTAGATACATAGTTTATCCTGCCCAGTGTAACGCAGAATCCAGGTGCAAGGTGAGGTGGTACAGACCCTACCTAGCCCTTGAGAAGAGATGGCAGAAGGATCATGAATTCAAGGTCGTTATTGGCAACTTACCAAGTTTGAGGATAGCCCGGGCTACAAAAGGACCTGTCTCAAGCAAACAATAATACCTAAATAAGTAGATAACTAAATTAACTAGTTAAAATTAAGCCACTTGTTCAAACAACAGGGAAAAAAACCTATTAGTCAGGGTACAGATGTAATAAGGCCAGCTTGGTTGTATACACTTACAAGATAGCACTGAGACAGAAGCAAGAGGATCTTAAGTTTAAGGACACCCTGAACCTTATAGCCAGATTCTGGGGAAAGAGGGGGAAGGGAGAAACAATAAAATTTAAAGTGTTTCCATTCTTCCATCTCTTCCCACGGGTGTTTTCAATTTTCTATTTAATGTCATTCTAAATAAAGAAAAGTAAACCAAGCATGGTGACAGTGACGCTGTGATCCCAGCACTTGGGAGGCAGATGTGGGAGGACCGCGGCCAGCTCGTTAGTGCACAGCTGCATAGTAAGGGTCTACTGATGGAGTTAGGCTACGTAATAAGGCTGTGAAGGGAGGGAGGGAGGGAGGGAGGGAGGGAGGGAGGGAGGGGGGAAGGGAAGGAGGAAGGAAAGAAGGAAAGAAAGAAAACTGAATCACCAGGCAGTGGTGGTGCACACCTTTAATCCCAGCACTTGGGAGGCAGATGCAGGCAGATTGCCTGGTCTACAGAGTGAGTTCTAGGACAGCCAGGGCTACACAGAGAAACTTGTTTTTATATTGCACAATGCCAGTCTTGCTTGTTTGTGGTACTGAACATTGGACCCAGTAGTTGACCATGCTAGGTAAGTGTTCTACCATTAAGCTAAAGATCCAGCCCTTATTTTTTTTATTTTATTTTATTTAAATTTGAGACAGGGATCTACCTTCAGGATATAAATTTATTATATGACAAGATCTGTCTCATAAAAAATGTTAAAGATTACAAAAGTCAAGTCATTAATATGACGGCGTGTTGAGCACGAGTGGCCCTTCTGACCTGGGCCCTTGGTGGCCTCACAGGTCTCAGGTTTTGGAGAACTCTGTCATCCTGGCCTGCTTTCCTGAACTATATATAACTGGGATGGCAGTGGGGCAAGGGTCAGGCTCTCCAGCCTCATGCTGGCTGCTCCTCTATCTGCTAAGTAGCTACAGAATCCTCTATTTGAGCAAACCTGCTGGCTGCCATCTTTGGGCCTCAGACTTGCTTCCTCTACCCTAGTGGCTTCCAAAGTTGGTCTCTGGACCACCACCACCACCAGCAGCAGCAGCAGCAGCAGCACCTGAAGTGGTTAAAAGTGTAATTTTCAGGGTTGAGATGTAGCCCGGTTGGTAGTGTTTGCTTAGTAAGCCTGAAGCCATGAGTCCCATCCCTGGCACCTTAGGAAGCAGGCGTGGAAACCCATGTCTGTAATCTCAGCACTTGAGGGGTAGAGAGGCTGGAGGGCCGGAGTACACAGTCACCCTTGACTGTCTAGTGAGTGTGAGGTTAGCCTGGGCTACGTGAGACTAAGTAAAGAGGAAAACAAAACATGGCGATGGCGAAGTGCTTGCCTAAGGGTGTCCGCGGACACAGAGATCCTAGAGATGTGAGGCCTACAGACATGGAAGAGGATTAGCCTGACTGACCCCAGGCCCTCCGCCTTGCAGGTACAGTCTGTACACCCGAACCTGGCTCGGGTACCTCTTCTACCGACAGCAGCTTCGGAGGGCTCGGAATCGCTATCCCAAAGGCCACTCCAAAACTCAGCCCCGCCTCTTCAATGGTGAGCTCTGGCTGCCCCTGGCCAGCACCCCACCTTGCTCCCTACGCTCACCCCCTGCCTACTTCCCTTCTTTTCCCCCTTACCCCTTCAGTGGGCTCCCACCCACCCCAGCCTCTCTGTCTGCCTCTCCCAGGAGTGAAGGTGCTCCCCATCCCTGTCCTGTCGGACAACTACAGCTACCTCATCATCGACACCCAGGCTGGACTGGCAGTGGCTGTGGACCCCTCAGATCCGAGGGCTGTGCAGGTGAGGGGACGGGGAGCAGGGGCGCTGGGGGTCACTGCAGGGGACTGCCAGCTTTTGCTGCCAGTCTGGGGTTGGTCCTGGTTCCCCCGACTATGGGCTATGCTGCATCTGGGTGGGCATCCATCTCTCACACTGAAACACCACACCCCATAGAGCATGGGGGAAGAGTGGGTGTCCTAAGCCTGCAGATGAGAGAAGAGCAGAGCCAGAGGGTAGGTGGCTCCTAGGACTTGGGTCCTGGCAGTTCCAGTCTGCCTCTTACCCTCTCTTTTACCCTGGTGTACATTCTTTTTTCATTCTTCTTTCTCTATTTATTTATTATTTGGGGGGGGTGTTTGTCCTCTCTCCTGTCCTTCCCCCCATCCCTGCCCCAGACGTAGTCTTAGGGAGTAGCCTTAGCTGGTCTAGAACTTGCTATATTGGTCAGGCCCCTTCCTCCCCAGTGATGGGATTCAAGGCATGTACCACTGTGCCTGGTATAACATTTTTCCCCATTATACATATGGGCAAGGTGTGTGTATGTATGGTGTGTGCCGTGGCATGCACAGGGAGGTCAGAGGTCACCTTGTGGTTATCTCTTTCCACTATTATGAGGATTCTGCTGATGGGATTTACTGAGCCATCTCACCAGCTCTCTTTCCTCTCTGACCCCTGTCAGTACCTGGGCTTCTTCACTCTTCCCTTCATGTTCATATCTGGCCCCCCACCCCGCCCTGTGTACACACCTGTGTCATGTGTGTTATATGATAGTAGGACTAGAACCCAGGTTATTTGTCAGTGTGAGTGAATCTATGTCAACTCCTGATGCCCCCCTCCCCTGCCCCACCCTCATTTGCTGGATCTCTGCTCTTCCAAGTCTCCTTTGCCAACTTCTCATTCCCTGGCCCATCTGCTGCCTTGCCCCGTCTCTCCAGCTGCCTCTCCCACACAGCCCTAACAGGGCCGAGAGCATCTCTCCCTCTGAGTGCCTCCGCCCTCCGTGTCTCTTCTCTCCCCAGGCTTCCATTGAAAAGGAAAGAGTTAACCTGGTTGCCATTCTCTGCACCCACAAGCACTGGTAAGGGGCTGGCATGGTGTGGCTGTGGCTACAGCAGTTTTCCTTCGAGGGTTGGGCTCAGAGGGAACCACCGGGGACATACCAGGATGGGTGGGCCCTACCTTCTTCATAAAACCACTCAGTCACCAGCAGAGGTAGAGGGGCAGGCTGGGCCGCTTATGGTCCTTAGCAGTTTGAAGGCTCAGCAGTGGGCAGGCATTGTTGTGCTCCATTCACAGGCAGGTAGGAGGTACCCACACAATGAGCACCTCGTTAGTTAGTGGGTGGCTCAGCATACAGAGGTGGGTGTGGTCAGATTCACTTGGGGGACGCTGAGGATGACAACTGGAGCTGGGAGTCCAAAAGGTTCATGGGAGCATAGCGAGTTGAGGGGTGACGTAAAAAGGGAAAAGGCTTGAGCCAGGGGGTACTTTAGTGAAGGAGGAAGTCCAGGTACAGTTGCCCTTTGAAGTGCCCCTGTCCTCATCTCTGCCATCCCACAGGGACCACAGCGGAGGGAACCGTGACCTCAGCCGGCGGCACAGGGACTGTCGAGTGTATGGGAGCCCTCAGGATGGTATCCCCTACCTCACCCAGTAAGTCCCCCACCCAAACGTGGATGGACATCACCTGCCTCCTGCCTTCAGCCCTCCAGGGTGTCAGCAGCTGGATCTCTGTGACACCCTGCCTAGCCGTTAGACAGCTAAGCAGAACCCATGTAAGAAGAGGAAGGCTGTGACCTCAGCCCCTGGGCACCCGTGCCTTCTCCCTGTTGTAGAAGTCCCCCTCCTATAAGTCACCCAGCCTGGCATGGTGCCAGAGACCAGCACGGCAAGCTTGAATGCCTCTCTTCCCTATTGTTTTGTGCCCCAGCCCCCTGTGTCATCAAGATGTGGTCAGTGTGGGACGACTTCAGATTCGAGCCCTGGCCACCCCTGGCCACACTCAAGGCCATCTGGTCTACCTGCTGGATGGGGAGCCCTACAAGGGTCCCTCCTGCCTCTTCTCAGGGGACCTGCTCTTCCTCTCTGGCTGTGGTGAGTTTCTGCAAAAGAGAGGGGAAAAGGGACAGGAGGGAGAGACAAAGGCCAGAGTGGCCACTGTTCCATGTCACATTTGGAAGTGTTGTTTTCCATCATTCAATGGCTCAGTAGCAGGCACCTCTGCTCATGTTGCCTGACTGTTCTCAAGATTCTCAGAGGGTAAGGACCTAAGGAGAGGGCACTTTAGGCAAAGACCCTATGGGGCACGAATTCCCACTGGGTGGGACCTGTTTCCCTAAGACAGTGACTAGGAAGAAGAGAGTGTGGGAAGTGGAGGATTCTTAAGTGAGAAGGGAGTAACCATGGGTGGGTGGATTCCCAGAGAGCAGCCACGGCTAAGGCTGTTTTGGAGAAAGGAGCATGTCTGCCCACCAAGTCAGGACCACAGGGGCTCAACCCGGAGACTCGGCAGCCTTGCCCTCCACTCGGGCTCTGTGTGTGTGTGTGTGGGGGGGTGTTGGAGGGGAAGGGGGGAATCATACCAGCTCTGGGAGTAGAAAAGCTGCCCAATCTGGTTCTTAACCCTACCTTTGTATATCTCATACCATACTGTGTCCTTGATGATCCCACATGATCCCAATGTAGGACGGACCTTCGAAGGCACAGCGGAGACCATGCTGAGCTCACTGGACACTGTGTTAGACCTGGGGGATGACACCCTGCTGTGGCCTGGTGAGGTGCCCCTCCCCCCCCAGCCCCTTGCTTTGCCTGGCACCAGGCCCCTCCTGGTCCCTCGATTTCCTAGAGACTGGCAAGCTCAGCTCATGCCCAAAGTTAACGCAGCTAATCCATGGGGCAGTGTGGGGGAGCAGACACTGACCTCCCCCCTGGAACATTAGACTGGCCTCTCACACCACTGTCCCATTCCCCAGACAGACCTTGGCCACTTGTGACCCCTGAGGACCTAGAGTTCTGGAGAGATATCTAATTGTTCAGATAACTATGGTCAGTGCCCCAAACAGAAAGTAGCATTTGCTTATCTGAGAAAACAGTAAATCTGGTCCACATGTACTGATTGGCCTGAATTTGATACAGAATATGCATACACCCCATACACCCCAGATCTCCCCCAAATCTACCTCCCCTCCCCTAGCCATCCAACTTCTTTTTTTTTCTTTCTTTCTTTTAATTTTTTTCTTTCTTATAATTTTTTTTAAAGATTTATTTATTTATTATATGTAAGTACACTGTAGCTGTCTTCAGACACTCCAGAAGAGGGAGTCAGATCTTGTTACCGATGGTTATGAGCCACCATGTGGTTGCTGGGATTTGAACTCCGGACCTTTGGAAGAGCAGTCGGGTGCTCTTACCCACTGAGCCATCTCACCAGCCCCCTGTTTTGTTTTTCGAGACAGGGTTTCTCTGTGTAGCCCTGGCTGTCCTGGAACTCACTTTGTAGACCAGGCTGGCCTCAATTCAGAAATCCGCCTGCCTCTGCCTCCCGAGTGCTGGGATTAAAGGCGTGAGCCACCACTGCCCGGCTAATTTTTTTTTCTTCCTGACATGTTACTGTCTTCTCCACTTGCTAAATGACAAAATTGTGGCTTAGGTGGGTGCCAGGTCATAAATGAAGTATGCTGGGCAGAGTTAAGGAGCTAACCCCAAAACTAGTGATTTTTCCCCACAAGCCCTAACCACTGCCCAAACTGCCTCTGCCTCCCCCCAGACCCCCCCAGCAAAAATGTCCGTGGTTGGAAATCACCTTTGGTGTTGGGGTTTTCCAAGAGCCTTGCCCCCACCCCCCATCCCCCAACTGCTGGATAGCTGTGGACCTGGGCCTTGGAGTAGAAAGGCTATATGACCTCACCACCCATCTCTTTCCCCGTGGTTTTGGCTAGGACATGAATATGCAGAAGAGAACCTGGGCTTTGCAGGTGTGGTGGAGCCCGAGAACTTGGCTCGTGAGAGGAAGATGCAGTGGGTACAGAGGCAACGGATGGAGCGCAAGAGCACAGTGAGACCTGGGGGATGGGTGGGGTGGGGTGGGATTAGAGGTGGTGTGGAATGGGGTGGGATGGGGTAGGCAGACATCCCTGCATTGGTGCCTTTCCAGTTTCTATCCACCTACCCTGCCCTGTGCCTCTTGCTCTGCAGTGCCCATCCACCCTGGGAGAGGAACGTGCCTACAACCCATTCCTGAGAACCCATTGCCTGGAACTACAGGAGGCTCTGGGGCCAGGGCCAGGCCCCACCAGTGATGATGGCTGCTCCCGGGCCCAGCTCCTAGAGGAGCTGCGCCGCCTGAAGGACATGCATAAGAGCAAGTGAATAACCCTCTCCCACCCCAGTCCAGGCTCTCCCTGCAGAGGGGAGGCCACCCACCGCCCACATCTCACCATCCTCTTCATCACTAATACCACCACCACCATTGGTGCCCTAGGCAGCACTAATCCTCCAGACTGGCCAGGGAGGGCAGAGCCCAGGCAATGGGACCTAGAGGGGGAGCACTGGGAGACTGAGACCCTACACAGTACAGGCGGTATTTAGGGTTTTAAAGGAAAGAAGCACCTGGACATCTCCAGGCTTTGGGACCTTGGCAGGTCCGCCTCCCCTCCCCCGCTCATGGACCAATAGCCGGATCATGATGCTGCAGCTGGCTCAAGCTCCAGAGGCCACACTAGAGCCCTAGAACCCAGGAAGAGAGTCCTGACCAGGCCAGTCTGTCTTCCACCTTCCCCCACATAGGGTTGTCAGGGAAGCTCGCCCCCCAAAAACGATCTAAAGTGTGGTGCCTGGGAAAGTGGTCATCAACCGGGGCAGCCAGACTCTGGGTGACTGAGACCCTAAGCCCCACCTCCCCACCTTGCTAAGACATTGCCAGGCAGAGCCCTTCCTAAGAATACCTAGGGACTGGAAGCCTGGTTCTGGCGCATCCCTGCCTCAGTGGCTGTCCTGAAGGCCAGAGGGAAAGGTTCCTGATCGCCAAGGAATCTTCTGCTTCAGGCCAGGGAGTCACAGGATGATGGCATACAGAACCACACACCATGCACATCTGTTCTGGGTCTGCCACTGGCCTCTGCCCTGTCCCGGGTCATAAGGGCCTGCCTTCCCAGGGGAGAGAACTGCGGTCTGCCTCAGAGACCTGCTTCTCCTTTCTACCCTTGTTCTTAGGAATCCCTGCCTGCCTGCTGTCTCACTTAACCTCTCTTGCTTTATTCTCAGTCCCTTTCCTCTCTGAGTCATTAAAGGCTGACCTTTCATCCAGCCTGGTACTCATCTGGCTCTTTGCAGTTTGCCAGAAACCTTCATTCCCACGTCATTTCCCACTGAATCCCAGGGCCCCCTTGCTGGCACTGTGCAGAAAGCAGAGGTCTGGGAACAGGAAGCACCAGTGAGTGGCAGCTTCCAGGACCTCAGGCCTGGGCATACCCCACTGCTCATCCCCCTCCAGATCTGCTTGTCCTCTGGTCTCAGGTCGTGGGCCCTTTGTGGCCACAGGAGCACTATGGTTGTTAGCAGGCACACCTTGGGTTAGCCAGGAGCCACATCTTTCTATGTCAGAGCCTTCCACTGGGCTGTGCAGTGCCCTCTGTTGTTCCTCTGAGATGCCCCTGCCTCAGTTTCCCTTCTCATCTGGCTTCAGAGGCCCTCTCCAGCCCCAGCCTTTGGAACTCACTCTAGCAATACCACCGGACTAGTTAGCCTTCCCGGCCCCCAAGACACTCGCAGTTTCATGCCTTTGTGCCTTTCGCTCATGCGGTTTCTTCAGCTGGAATGCCTTCCCGCTCCTGCCGCCTCCTCTGCCTGGCAAACACCTATTAGCCTCTCCCAGGCCCCTCCCCCAGGAAGGCACCCTTCACCCCTCTCTTCCGGGCTACCTCTGCACTTGTAAATGCTTCTCTCGTGGCACCTATCACACCGTATTTTCCTTGTTTACATGTTTGTCTCCCCTTCTAGACTGTGAATCCTTATGGGCATGGACTGTATCTTATGCATCTCTGTATTTCTGCGCCTAGCACGGTGCCTGGCACACAGTAGGCGCTCAATAAATGTTGAATGAATGATTTAACCAAGGTCTGATCTGAGCTCTCAATGGCTTATCTGTGCTGCCCGTGGGTAACAACAGCAGAGAATCTGCTCTCTGTTTCCTGACCCCATTCCGGGTCCCATAACTCAGGGTACTTCGTGGGAAGAGCTCTGGACAGGAAAGGCCCTGGTTTCAGTCCCCAAGGGCACCAGAACAACCCAGAAAAAATGCCCTCCACAGATTCCTTCCACAGCCCATGTGCTTTGGGTTCAGAATTTGCGATGTGGGTACCTGGGTCCTTCCTTCAGCTTGAAACACACAGGGTACCACTCACCACAGACCAGCCAGGAAGAGCGCTCAACGAACACAACCTTGGCTCCAGCTTGACTCTTTTGTTTTGGTTTTGGTTTGGTTTGGTTTGGTTTTCGAAACAGGCTTTCTCTGTGTAGCCCTGGCTGTCCTAGAACTTGCTCTGTAGACCAGGCTGGCCTCAAATTCACAGAGCGATCCACCTGCCTCTGCCTCCCAAGGCGTGTGCCATACCACCTCCTGATTTTTTCTTTTTCTTTTCTTTTCTTTTCTTTCTTTCTTTCTTTTTTTTTTTTTTTCCGAGACAGGGTTTCTCTGTATAGCTCTGGCTGTCCTGGAACTCACTTCGTAGACCAGGCTGGCCTCGAACTCAGAAATCTGCCTGCCTCTGCCTCCCAAGTGCTGGGATTAAAGGCGTGTGCCACCACGCCCGGCTTTGTTTTATTTTTTATTAGATATTTTCTTTTTGTGGGTTTTTTATTAGATATTTTCTTTATTTGCATTTCAAATGTTATCCCCTTTCCTAGTTTCCCCTCTGAAAATCCCCTATACAGTCCCCTCTCCCCCTGCTTCCCAACCCACCAACTCCTGCTTCCTGGCCCTGGCATCCCCTATACTGGGGCATAGAACCTTCACAGGACCAAGGGCCTCTCCTCCCATTGATGACCAACTATCTTTTTCTTTTCTTTACTCCTTCCTTCCTTTCTTTTCTTTCTTTCCTTTTTTCTTTTTCTTTCTTTTTTTTTTTTTTCTTTTTTTTGAGGCAGGGTTTCTCTGTGCAGCCCTGGCTGACCTGGAACTCACTCTGTAGACCAGGCTGGCCTCAAACTCAAGAGATCCGCCTGCCTCTGCCTCCCGAGTGCTAGGATTAAAGGTGTGTGCCACCATGCCCAGCTTCTTTTCTTTCTTTTGGCTGTAGCTCTGGTCTTAATGCCTCTGTAAGAATGAGCTGGAGCCCTGTCTGTGCTTTGCTTGTGTCTCACTGAGTCTGTCTTTTTGTCCATCTTTGGTTTTAGTGAGCAAGACTGTTTTTTAGTTCATTAAGGTGATTGAAGATATTTCTTAAAATAAGAGAGCAAGAAGTAAAGTGAGCTCCAGCTGTGGTAGCATCTCTCCAGGTGTGTGGGTGAAGGCATGCTGGCACAGTGCAGCCCTGGGCCACGCAAGGATGGTTTTCCCATCCTGGCACAGATCCAGCTACCTCTTGGGCACGAGGATGATCCACAGTGAGGAGTCATCTGGCTCCCTGCTGTCCTAGTGGATGAGCCCCAGGCCCTGAACCACACAGGTCACTTTGGGCATGCTCAGTGTAGGAACTGTCATGGGTAGTTGACATGTCCACAGCCTTGGGGACGCTCCCACAGGACTATCCATTTTGAATGACAGGTGATCTGTAGCTAGTGCTTCCCAAACAATCATATCATGAGGTTTTGCTCCTAAGTCAGGGAGTGCTATCAGCCTTTCGACCCCTAGGGGTCAGTCCCAGCCATGTCCTGCTTGGCAGTATCTTGAGCAAGTAATTTCCCTGCCTTATTTCTGTGAGAGGCTATAAGAGGCATAGCATCTCCATGGCTTGAGTAGGCAGCCTAAAACTGGGATTTTCTAAGTCACATCGAGATGAGTCCAGGCATGGTCAAAGCCAGAAGTTCAGAGCATCTTCACTAGAGGCAGATGCAGGAAGATTGGAGGTTTGAGGCCAAACAGGACTACATCCCAAGAGCCTGTCTCATAGCAACAGCAGAACCAGTGTGATGGCACACACTAGTAATCCTAGACTGAGGCAGGAGGGCAGGAGTCCAAGGCCAGCCTGGGCTACATGGAGGTATCTGTGGACTACTCCGTCTCAACAAACAGCTACAAGAATACCAAAAGGATTTTTTTTTCAACACATACACACACACACACACACACACACACACACACACACACACACACGAGCATCTTTAGCTCTGCTTTCTTCTGTGTTAGCTTTTCCCCTGTCAAGCCTTCTCCTTGCAGGGCAACGCAGATGTTCTCTAGAAACTTGAGCCTCTCAGACTACCTGTTCATCAAGCCTAGCAGAATCTTCCTTAGTTCCAGGACTGGAACTGTTGGGCCACCTTGGGTCATATGACCATACCAGGCTGGGCTCTATCAGTCCTAACATCCTCTATCACACTGAGCTAAAAAGCGGAGAGTCTGAAACAGCAGGTGACCTGACATGAGAAACAATGCCCCACAGCCCAAGCATAAGCCTCCACCAACTCACTGGAAGCTGTTGAGCACTGGATGGGAAAAGCATAGGCCGTCACTTGGGAAAGGGCTGCATCAAATTTCTGGGGCTATGCTTTTAGGGGGAAATAGAGGTGAACACATGGACTGACCTCAAAGATGTTTGAAGAACACAGTTTCAAAAGTAACCAGCATAACGACTCGTTCATTCCTTTTCCTGGATTGCAGAATTGAACGTGAAAGTCGTGTATATGTCAGTGTGTGCATGTGCATATGTGAGTGTGTGAGTGGAGGGCTGGAGCCATCTTGATTTCTGAAGCTCTGCTCACATAGCAAAACCAGGGAAACCAGGTAGAAGAGCTGGCATAGCAGGGCACTGGAGAAGAGGCAGGTGAATCTGTGGCCAGCCTGGACTACATAATGAATTCCAGGCCAGAGCCACATAGGAAAACCCTGCCTCAAAAAAAGAAAGAGAAAGAAGTCAGGCATGGTGGTGCACGCCTTTAAGCCCAGCACTCCAAAGGCAGAGGCAGGTGGATCTCTGTGACTTCAAGGCCAGCCTGCTCCACAGGGTGAGTTCCAGGACAGCCAAGACTACACAGAGAAACCCTGTCTTCAAAAATTAAAGATAGGAAGAAAAAACAGACAGACAGGAAGGAAGGAAGGAAGGAAGGAAGGAAGGAAGGAAGGAAGGAAGGAAGGAAGGAAGGGAAGGAAGGAAGGACGGACATTTTTTATGTGTAAGCCAGTTATTGAGCTGTTCCCATGTCAAGGAATTAGCAGATCAGGTCACCTGTCCTGTTGGATTTTGTCAAATTTTTCGAGATCTTCATGGGGTCTTCCCCATCATATCTGATCCATTTCACTCTGGAAGGGGTCCAAAGCGTTTTCTCCTTTCCTGTCAACACAAATGCAGAGCCCATCCTCAGATAGGATGTCCTTGGTCCAGTAACTGGAAGTCATTAAAGGTATAACTTGATCTCTCTCCCAGAGGAACATTAATATAACCACCAAACTCATCACCACATCCATTTGGATACTTAAAACAATTCAAAGCAATTAAAGCAATGTAAGCAAGTATTAACCACTGAAGCAGTGCTTCTTCACCAGCTCCTGCTTTTTGACCTATAAGGATCGAAAGCCTCGATATTTATGCATCTCTGTATTTAACTTTAATTGAATTCCCTTCTACTTACTGTAGAAACCTATTTCCAGGCTCTGTTTCTGTCATGCCAGACTAGGCAATCGCAGAAATCCCATGCAGACCCATTTGAGAATTTGCCCTGGCAAGACTTTTAAATTTCTTTTTTTTTTTTTAAAGATTTATTTATTTATTATATGTAAGTACACTGTAGTTGTCTTCAGACACTCTAGAAGGAGTCAGGTCAGTTCTCATCGTGGATGGTTGTGAGCCACCATGTGGTTGCTGGGATTTGAACTCAGGACCTTCAGAAGAGCAGTCAGAGCTCTTAACCGCTGAGCCATCTCTCCAGACCCCCGACTTTTAAATTTCTTTAAAGTATATTTAAGAACATTTAAACAATTACCATTATACACTTTTCTATCCTTAAAACAATTAAATTGGGCTGGTGAGATGGCTCAGTGGGTAAGAGCATTGACTGCTCTTCTGAAGGTCCCGAGTTCAAATCCCAGCAACCACATGGTGGTTGACAATCATCCATAACAAGATCTGACTCCCTCTTCTGGAGTGTCTGAAGACAGCTACAGTGTACTTACATATAATAAATAAATAAATCTTTTTAGAATAAAAAAGAAAAAAGCAATTAAATCAAACATACAAATTTCTATTCCTTGATTATTTGCTGGCTGGAGACAGGAAGCTTTTATTGTCTGCTTCTCATTGTCTTTGTCTTAGGGCCGGGGAACCAGCCAGCCTCTTTGCACAGCAGGGGTTCCCAGCTTCTCTGAGCTGAGGCTTTCTGTGGCAGCTGTGTTCCTTTGTTCTAGTTTTCTGTGTGGGAACCATGTGACTTAGCTCCACTTGGTAAGGAACCAGTTCTCCCCCCTCCTAGACTTAAATCATTTGCATGTGTGTGGTCTATCCCAGAATACATAAATTATGTTTAATAATGGGTTCTTGCCTACCTACCATGTCGCACATCCTACGTAGCATCAAGTTTCCAGCTCCCCCCATCCTCCCCATTCCCCATCCCCCATCTCCCTTTGCCCAGCCGTTAGCCTCTGGCATCTTTATTGATGGATCAAACTTGGGGACAAAAACCAAACAAGCTAGAGAGGAGGCTCAATGTTGAAAAGCACTTGCAGCTCTTGCAAGGGACTCAGTTCAGTTTCCAGCACCCACACCCAGCACCCACATCCAGCACCCACACCCAGAAGACCCAGTGCCCTCTTCTGGCTTCCACAGGCACAAGGCGTGCACACGGTGTACAGATCTACATGCAAGCGAAACACCCATATGCAAAATAACAATAAAATAAATAAATCTTAAAATGTTTTTCAAACGCTGGGATTACAGGCATGTACAACCATGTCCTGGCGGGTCTTTATTTCTTTGTTTCTTAGACATGGTGGGGATCATGCTAGAGGCTGTGGTCTGTAGACAAGGCTGGACCCCTGTGCCATTTCCACAGCAGCTCCTTTTCCCTTTAACTTTATTCTGATAACCAAATCAATTTAGGGGCTGGAAGGGAAGCCTTATTTACATTCATGAATCCCCAATGTCTCGTGAGCCAAGCATGGTGGTCCACACCTTTAGTCCCGGCATTCAGGACATAGAGTCAGGAGGGTCAGGAATTCCACAACTACAGAAAGCACTTTGGTTCAACCTGAGACACATGACCCCCTGTCTTTAAAAAGAAGTATCTTGGTGCATGCCTATAATCTCAGCACTCAACAGACCAAAAAGGAAGATTTTTTTCTAACATTATATACACTTATATTATGAAAGCATTAGGGTTTGCCTTTTTATTTTTTCATTAAAACTTTTTTTTTTTTTTTTTTTTTTAAAGGAGTAATCTCAAACTATAGCCCTGGCTAGTCCTGGAAGACCCTGTGTTGACTAGGTTGGCTTCTTGAAT
>NC_034594.1:52930488-52932653 GCF_900095145.1 Mus pahari
GATTTTTTTCTAACATTATATACACTTATATTATGAAAGCATTAGGGTTTGCCTTTTTATTTTTTCATTAAAACTTTTTTTTTTTTTTTTTTTTTTTAAAGGAGTAATCTCAAACTATAGCCCTGGCTAGTCCTGGAAGACCCTGTGTTGACTAGGTTGGCTTCTTGAATACTGGGCCTAAAGATATATACTACCATGCCTAGCTAAAAATGTAATTTTAAAAATGGCTAGTGTCAACCGGGCAGTGGTGGTACACGTCTTTAATCCCAGCAGGCAGAGGCAGGCGGATTTCTGAGTTCGAGGCCAGCCTGGTCTACAGAGTGAGTTCCAGGACAGCCAGGGCTATACAGAGAAACCCTGTCTGGAAAAACAAAGAAAAAAAATAAAAATAAAAACATAAATGGCTAGTGTCTGTCAGGGCCACATAGAGAAACCTTGTCTGAAGAAAACAAAATGACCGGCAAAATGGCTCCTTTGGTAGGGGCACCTGCCACTAAGCCTGACACCCCAGGACTCACACAGAACTGACTCCCAGAAGTCCTCTGAGCTCCAGATACTTGCAGTGCGGTGCACCCCTCCCCCTACACAAATAAATGCAACAAATGTAATGGATTCTAAAATGTAATATGGAGAAGCTTTATCCTAACTGGGATGAGTATGAGTTGGAATAACCAACCCTTCAGTGTCTAAGGCTAGCTCATGTCAAGAATTTTCCTGAGGTCCTGGCTATCATATTGACCTGTGTGTATTGGACATATAACATCAGCTCCAACATGCCCAAATGGTGATCAAGTGTCCACAGTATGAGTACAAATCAAATGTATGAGTCCTGTAGCCACTCCTCCAAGTGTGTATTAATCACTTCAGGTGCTGTTACACCAGAAGTTTCCATTCACAGCATCGCCTACCACCTATTCCTCTACCACCCATTCATCTACCACCTATTACTTCCTTGTTGCTTAACTCTTTTTTTTTTTTTTTTTTGGTTTTTCGAGACAGGGTTTCTCTGTATAGCCCTGGCTATCTTGGAACTCACTTTGTAGACCAGGTAGGCCTCGAACTCAGAAATCCAGAAATCTGCCTGCCTCTGCCTCCCGAGTGCTGGGATTAAAGGCATGCATCACCACGCCCGGCGCTTAACTCTTTCGAAGACAGGGTCTCTCTGTGTAGCCCTGGATATCCTGCAACTCACTCTGTAGATCAGACTGGCCTCAAACTCAGAGACCCCCTGCCTCTGCCTCTGAGTGTTGAGATTAAAGGTATACACCACCACTTCCTGATTTTATTTTCAGTTTTTGAGACAGTCTCGTGCAACCCACCGGGTTCAAACTCAGTATGTAGCAGAGGACGACCTGGCCTTCTGCTTTCCTGCCCAGACCTCCCAAGTGCTAGAATCATGGCCAAGCATCCTCCTCCCCCCGCTGCTGCCTGGATGCGGACGGACGCAGTCTGACTGCCTCTGGTCCAGTCTTGGCTGTCAAGGATTAGCTATGTGACATCTGGAAACCAGTTAGCCTCTCTTTGCCTTAGTTTTCTTCTCCATAAACCCACACATTATCTCCATAGGAGGTCATAACCCACATCAGCCGAGCATGGTAGTGCACACCCGTGATCCCAAAACTCGGAAGGCAGAGGCAGAATAATAACTCCTCTCTCTAGGACAGCCTGAGCCACATAGTAAGAACTTTTTTATATTAAAAAAAAAAAAAAAAAAAAAAAAAAAAAGCCCAGGGCTGGTGAGATGGCTCAGCAGGTAAGAGCACCCTACTGCTCTTCTGAAGGTCCTGAGTTCAAATCCCAGCAACCACATGGTGGCTCATAACCATCCATAACAAGATCTGACTCCCTCTTCTGGAGTGTCTGAAGACAGCTACAGTGTACATACATATAATAAATAAATAAATCTTAAAAAAGAAAAAAAAAAAAGAATGAATGAATGTGAAGGGGGCTGGTGAGATGGCTCAGTGGGTAGGAGCACTGACTGCTCTTCCGAAGGTCCTGAGTTCAAATCCCAGAAACCACATGGTGGCTCACAACCATCTGTAATGAGATATGATGCCTTCTTCTGGGGTGTCTGAAGACAGCTACAGTGTACTTACCCATAACAATAAATAAATCTTTGGACCGGAACAAGCAGAGATCCTGAGTTCAATTCCCAGCAACCT
>NC_034594.1:52932664-52936398 GCF_900095145.1 Mus pahari
CCAGCAACCACATGGTGGCTCACAACCATCTGTAACGAGATCTGGCACCCTCTTCTGGAGAGTCTGAAGACAGCTACAGTGTACTTACATATAATAAATAAATAAATCTTTTAAAAAATAAAAAAGCCCAATGTAGTGGCACATACCTTTAATCTCAGCACTCAGGAGGCTGAAGCAGACAGATCTCTGTGAGTTCAAGTCTAGCCTGGTCTACAGAGTGAGTTTCAGGACACCCAGGGCTATACAGAGAAACCTTGCCTCCAAAACAAATTCTCTATATTTATTTATTTATTTTCCAGTGGCTGAGATGCAGCTTCGTTGGTGAGTTCTTGCTTAGCATGCGTGATGCCCTAGCTTGATTCACCCAGTGCCTCATAAACAGGGAATGGTGGCACATGCCTGCCTGTAATTGTAGGAGTCAGGAGAAAGAGACAGGAAGGTCAGAAATTTAAGGTCATTCTCCACTTCATTAAGTTTGAAGCCAGCCAGGGATATATAAGACCCTGTCTCAAAACAACAAAACAAAACAAATGTCAGGCTAGCCTGACAAATAAGATAATGTCCACAAAGGCCACCAAAACTGTCTCAGACAGATGTAGTTTAACCATCTGCTCTAAGAACAGGCAGTGGTAGACGCCTTTGATCCCAACACTCAAGAGGCAGAGGCAGATGGAGCTCTGAGAGTTCCAGACCAGTGTGGTCTACATAAGAGTTCCAAGACAGCCAGAGCTACACAGAGAAACCCTGCCTTGAAAACCACCCCTCTCAGCGTGACCATCCTTATGCCTACGTGTATGAATGCCAGTGACCTCGAGGATGACAGTTCCAGTACGATGACAAGTCATCCAAGCTCATAGGTGAGTCACAGAGTCCTCTGCGGAGCATAGGCTGTTTAGCCTGGCTGGCTGAAAGTTGCAGATTGTAGAAAAGAAGATGAACAAACAGCCTTGGTGAACCTGGGAATTAGAAACAGTTTCTACTGAATGCGAAAGGCTTTCCCACCATCGTAAAGGCAATGAATGGGAGCCTGAGACATAGGAGATAGGAGACTGTTTATATTGGGACTGTAGCACACAAAGACAATTGTCCAACCTTGAAGGGGATTCTGTGTGTAAGCCTAGATCTGGCTTAAACTCCTGATCTTCCATCCCAGGAGTCATGAGTGCTGGGATTATAGGCACAAGTCACTACTCCTGGTTTAGACCACTTCTTTGTATTATTATTATTATATTTCATATATTTGGGTGTTTTGTTGGAAGTATGTGTGTATACCACGTGTGTCCTGGTATTCATGGAGTCCAGAAGTGGGTGTTAGATCCTACAGAACTGGAGACAGTTGTGAGCCATCTTGTGGGTGCTGGGATTCAAACCCAGGTCCTCTGGAAAAGCAGCCACTGCTTTCAATCGCTGAGCCACCTCTCCAGCTCCCTTCATCCATTAATTCCCAAGGAAGTTGTAATGACCTGCTCTCCCCTAGCCTCTTAAGAATGTCAAAGGCTCCCTCTGCTGGACAACCTCTCAAGCTTGGATGGAGCCCCAGAGCCTGACAAATCTAGGTTCGGTAAAGTGGGTTGATTGCCCTTTAAGAGGCAGTACCTAGCTTCTGGTTGCCATGGAGACTACCAGTCACAGACTGACTAGCCTCGATAGCATGTCTTCCAAAGTTTCCCCTACTGGTGAGAAGTGAACTTCTAGTCTGTGGGTGGAGGGAGAAGGGGTATTTGTCCCTTACAAACCCACCAAAGTGTGGTCTTCACAAATTTAACTTTTGGGGGTGGGGATCAGAACCGGGTGTCCCTACCTACTCTACCCCTTTCCCTAGGGTCTGACTTATTAGCCTTTCCTTCCTCTTGTAGTTTCCAAAACCAAGGACCATCACTTAGGCCAGCAGCAGCAGCAGCAGCAGCAGCAGCAGCAGCCGCCACCGCCATTCCCAGAAGCCAATGCTGAAGCCATCAGCTTTCTTAACTCCTTCTGTGAGCCAGATGGTGGGGCAGGCGTGGGGAGGAGAGGTACAAGTCTCTCTCTCCACCTGATCATCTTGAGATTCAGAAAAGACCTGTTTGCTAATGAACATGGAGGGACAAGCCTGTGGGGGAGAGCCTCGCTTTCTGGCACGGAGTGATGACAAGGAGGAGTGGTGGGGCCGGTTAGGAGATGGGAGACGTGACAAGGGGCGAGTGGGTGGTGTGGGGTCTAGAGGCCGGGCCTGGAGAGAGAGCTTCTCTGTACCACACAGGGCTGGAGGACATGCTCCTGTTCTTCCCGGAGACTCTGGCCATCCTCTCAGACACAGGGGAACCTCAGGGAGAACTGACCATTGAGGTGCAGAGGGGGAAGTACAAGGACGACCTGGGGATCCTGACCCACTGTCTACTGGTACACGCCTCTAGCCGCGGCTTCCTAGACAAATCACTGAGTGGAAGCTCCCTCCTAGGTAGAGTTCTGACTGCTGGCTGTCCCTCACATCTTCCCTTCACGGCCCCCAATCCAATCCATAGGTCCTTAAACAGGACCTGCCCCTTGACTTACCTGGGAGAGGGTAAAGCCTGGGGAAGGGGGAGAAGGAGAAGAAGGGGGAGGAGGAGAGGGAGGGAGAGGGGAGGTCATTCCCAGCCACATACCCAGGACAAGAACAGTGTTGACCACCCTGGCATTTTCCCATGGCCACGTTGCCCCAGCCTGGGCCAGCCCATTCCCTAGGGTCCATCCTATGACATCAGCGCTTGCCCCCCTATATCCCAGGCTACCTAAACAATAATCTGGAGCTAATGGAGCAGCACAGTCAGGAGTTCATCAAGGTATTTACTCCCAGCCTCCTCCCCCCCCCCCGCCCGCCTTGCCCCTGCTCCAGGGTAGGCCAGAACATGGGCTCTACGAGGGTGGGAGGGACCTCCGTGGAATATCACACTCCCCTACACCAGCAGCCTGAACCTGCACCACACACAGTTTGATAACCAGTCACCTCCATTACTGTTGCTGATGTTTTCTGGACGCACAAACTGAGCCCAGCCCACTGGCCTCCTCAGGCCTGAAAGCCTGGTCCACTTCCCCGGGGCCACGTGACCTGGCCTTTCCCAGAGCCTGTCACTATTTAGCCTCCAAATCTGGCTCTATCCCCTTCACCCAGTCCCTTCAGGAACTTCCTCTGTGGGGCCATGACCTGTCTAAACATGGGAGATGACTTGGGCCTAACAGCCTTCTCAGAGAATCTGTTCCCAGCCTCCAGCCCGTTCCGTTCTGAGGTTTGCAGCTGTTCATCTTTCCTATTACATACTATGGGCCTATTTCTGACCTCCACCATAAATGGAAGGTCTCCTTTCCTCCCTCCCTTCCCCTTCCTTCCTATTTTGAGGCAGTCTCATAACTAAACTGGCCTCAGATATGGTGTGTAGCTGAGAATGATTTTGAACCCCTGATTTCCCTCCCAGGTGTTGGACCACCACACCAGGCTATGAGGCTTTTTGTTCATCGTTTTGCCTGCCTGCCTGCCTGCCTGACTGTCTGTCTTATTTTATTATTTTTTTATTTATCGAGACAGGAACTTTTGTCTTATTTTGTTCATTAAAAAAATAAAATAAAATTGGAGCCGGGTGTGGTGGCGCATGCCTTTAATCCCAGCACTCGGGAGGCAGAGGCAGGCAGATTTCTGAGTTCGAGGCCAGCCTGGTCTACAAAGTGAGATCCAGGACAGCCAGGGCTAAACAGAGAAACCCTGTCTCGAAAAAAAAACC
>NC_034594.1:52938044-52956368 GCF_900095145.1 Mus pahari
GAGACAGGGTTTCTCTGTATAGCCCTGGCTGTCCTGGAACTCACTTTGTAGACCAGGCTGGCCTCGAACTCAGAAATCTGCCTGACTCTGCCTCCCGAGTGCTGGGATTAAAGGCGTGTGCCACCACGCTCGGCTCGCCTGCTTTCTTTCTAAACACTTACTTTCTAAGGCTGGAGAGATGCTCAGTGGGGCATGATGAGGCTCTGACTTTGATCCCCAAACCCATGTAAATGCTGCACATGTATAATCCCAGAACTGCAGCAGTAAAGACAGCCTGAGTGCATCAGGCTGCCCCAGGACCCAGTGAGAGAGAGCCTGTCTCAAAACCAAGGTGAGGGCAGAGAGAGGTCTCGGTGGTTACTAGCACTTACTGGGTTTGCAGAAGACGGGAGATCAGCTCACAGCACCCACATGGCAGCTTACAACCTTCTGTAACCCAAGTCCCAAGAGATATACATCTACATATATATACACACATGTATATGTATATGTATACACATATACATGTATGTAGGTAAAACATTCATACATATAAAGATAAAAATGTCAAATAAAACAAAATAGCTTCTGAAAAACCCACATACATGCATGCCAAACACCCACACACATGTGCACCTACAAACACATATACCAGTTTGTTGTGGCCCAAGCTGGTCTTACCCCCCCTTCTCTGACAGAGTTTCTCTGTGTAGCCCTGTCCATCCTGGGACTCACTCTGTAGAGTAGGCTGGCCTCAAACTCACAGAGAACTGATTTCCTCTGCCTCCTGAGTGCCGAGATTAAAGATATGTGCCACCAGCTCCTGGCCATGGCTTTAGGCTCTCAACCCTCATGCCTTAACTCCCCAAATGCAATTACATGTGTGCACTGCCACACTTGGCTAACACCCTGGACTTTCTGTGTGTGCACATGTGTATGTGTATGTGTGTGTAGTGTGTGTATGCACGTGCACTCTTACAAATGCGCATACAGGCTTGTGCAGGTAGAGGACAGAGGTCAGCCTCAGGTTTTTTTCCTAAAGCACTGTCAACCTGGTTTTTGAGACAGGGTCTCTCATTGTATAGCACCTCCATCCCCATACTGGGCCTCCCTGTAACAAAACGCACAACTAACAGTGCTCCTCCATTGAAATGGCTTGAGAAGGGGGTGGCGGAAGCTGGCTGTGAGAGTCTGAAACATATCCTGAGAACTCAAACTTTGTGACATGTAAGGAACTGAATAGCTAAGCTTCCGTTCCCAGTGGTGAGCTGGGATGAAGACCCGAGGGGAAGGAGACACCTTCACCTTGAGGAGAAGGGGACACCGAGGTGGACAACACCTCACTGTGCTCTCTACTTTGGTCGCTGTAGAAATCCCTGGGTTTCCAGACAATCCAAGTGGGCAAACAGCAGGCTACAATGTTCATCGTGGAGCAGACCATACACTCTGAAGAGGGCATCCCCTTCTCCTGCCAGTACTACTTGCTCTCTGATGGGTGAGCCACTTGTGGGGAGGACCAACGTGACCATGTCATGTAGCGGCTGGGAGCTCTGAATGTGAAGAAAAGATGCTCATGGGTTGGAATAGGGCACGGGAGTCACTCTTATCCCCAGGACACTGCCAGGAAAAGCTCCCAGTGAGATCCGGGTGCACCTTTGCCTTTCCCATCTCATTTGCTTAAAAAAAGTGAGCTCAGACTGGCCTCAAATTCACAGCCCTCCTGCCTTAGAACCCTAGGTGCTGGGATTACAGATGTATTTTGGGCAAGGCATGATGCTTGCTGATATTTGGGACAAGACCCAAGAACTACAAAGATAAAGAGAGAAAGCAGAGCTCAAGGGGACACTGTAGTGTCTTACCTCAGCTGCCATGACAAAATACCGTAAGATGAGTCGGCAACTAGGGGATGGGGAAGGGGGCTCACACCTGTCCTTCCAGCACATAGGAAGCTGACACAGGAGGATGGCTCCAGGTCTGAGAGCCATCTATAGTAGTAAGATAGTTTATATCTTTATAGTAGTAAGATATTCCCTCAAAAAGGTGCACACAGGTTAAAGGATGGTTCAGCTGGAGAGGTGGGGAGGGAGCTTGCTGCCAAATCCGATGACCTGAGTTCAATTCTTGGAACCCACTTAGCAGAAGGAGAGAACCAACTCCTATAAGTTGTCCTCTGACCTCCACACAAGCATGTGTGTGAATGGTGTGTGTGTGTGTGTGTGTGTGTGTGCATGTACATGCATGTACACAGGAAAAATTAATGCTGAAGGAAAAAAAAAATCACTGGATGTTTTAAACAATGGCCAGCAGGGTTGGTTTCTGGTAAGCTCTCTGGCTTCTGTCAGGGCTCTCTGGCTCTTTTCTCTGCATTCTCTTCCTGGTCTGAGGATGCCAATCCTTTCTGACTGAAACCCCACCATTCTGCTGGTCAATTGACCTTAGTCATTTCCCAGAAGGCTTTCGTTACACTGGGGTCAGGAGTGGGCACCACTACAGCTGCCCTGTCCTATAGAAAGATCCTTCCCCAGCTTCTGTCTCGCCCTGCAGGCACCTGGCTAAGAGAGTCCAGGCGGGCTCTCCAGGATGTTGTATCATCACCAAGATGCCTCTCATCAGGGAGGAAGGTGAGTGGCCCAGGGCAGGATGGGGCAGTGAAGGGAAGATGGGTGAAGCATGTCCTCTGCTTCTGTTTGGAAAGGAACCAGTGTCCTAGGGGTGGGACAGGATTCTTGAATCAGGTAGAGAGGAGGCGGGTTTCCAGGCCCTGACTCAGAGGGTTAGGGTGGACCTGTGGCGCTAGTCCCTCTCAGCCATTCTGCCAGTACTTGAGGGGTCCTGGGATCTTCCCGTTTGCTAAGGGATGGGTAAGCAATTCCCTTGCTCTCTACTCAGATGTGATTGAGCCTCCGCCCACGTTTGATAAGAAGCCCCTGGTGTGGGAGGAAGACTTGGAGCTTTACTCAAAATTCCTGGACCGGAAGGTGAGAAGTGGCTATGGTCTGGGGGTCCATCTGCTGTCCTACTGTGGACCGGGAGTGCCGAAATGCGCAAATCAGAGAGATGATTGGGGGAGTAGGGGGTGTCCCGGGCCCTCCTAGCCAATCGGAGCTGTGCTCAGCTCCAGTGCTGGACCGCCCTATGCCCTGCCAGGAGCAGCTGCGCCTCAGCCACACGAGCTATCTGCGGCATCACCCCGAGGCCCAAGCCCTGGTCTCCGACTTCCTGCTGTTCCTGCTGCTCCGCCGGCCGGAGGACGTGGTCACTTTCGCAGCCGAGCACTTCGGGCCGTTTGCAGCGCTGCGCTCACCTATCCCAGCCCTGCGATCCTCACACCAGCCCAGCCCTTTCCGCACTCTGGAGGAGGAGGAAGAGGAGGAGGAGGAGGAGGAGGAAGAGGAGGAAGAGGAGGAGGAAGTAGCAGTGGATGTAGAGGGGGAGGAAGAAGAGGAGATAGAAGAGGGTGATGACTACTTGTACATCTACGAGAATGAAGACATGGAGGACTACACCTACTATGACAATTACTATGACTATTATGAAGAAGTTGACAGTTACGATAATGTCAACAACTATGATGATGACGACAATGACGATGTTGACAATTACGACGATGATGATGATGACAACGACAACAACGACAACGAGGATGAGGATGATGTTGACGACAATGTTGACGACGACGACGATGACGACGACGACAACGACGACGACGATGATGTCGACAAAGTCCGAGCCAAAGTCGACAACATCAATGTAGACAATGATGACAACGATGTTGTCGACAGTGACAACAACAACCAGGGTTAGACTTTCGAAAAGGACTAGGTGGGCGGCTGGAAGCGGGATACTGGGCCTGGCTGGGGCTGCGGCTTCAGTGGGAGATAAGCAGGGTCCTTCCCCAGTCCTACTCTGCCAGCAGGGACTGTATTTGGCCAGCTCTTCTTGTCAAAAAAAGGAAGCTTTAATTTCGTTTATCCAGCGAGTTTCATGTTTTCTTTTATTTTCACAGTTATAGCCATTTCAGAGAAAATAAAATTAAGGCCTGTGGCCAGATGTGTTGGCTCCACATCTGTAATCCTAGCCCTCAGGTCCCTGAGCCAGGGGAACTACTGTGAGTTTAAGGCCAGCCAAGGCTACACAGCAAGACCCTCTCTTAAAGATCAAATTAAAAATTAAGAAAAAGAAGGGAAAAGAAGAGGAGAAGAGGAGGGAACCACTAGGCCCACGCCACCCATAATTCCAGCACTCAGGAAACACAGGCGAGTTCCTGGTCATCTTTGGTTCCCTTCGGTGAGCTTGGGTTCTGCCTGGGCTACAAAAAATCCTGCAGGTGGGAGAGCAGGATTTGAACCTGGAGTTGGACATGAGAAGCCTGCAGTGGCACCGTGGATCTAAACATAATCACCACTACCACCTAGAAATGAATGCATAGAATGTGCAGGCGGTGATAAGGAGGGACACGGGACACCCCCAGCCCCCACTCAGCTTCTTTGTGCTTCAGGTCCTCCTTGACCCATCAGTATACAACACACACACACACACACACACACACACACACACACACACACACACACACACACGGGACTTCTCAGATTGTGCAAGGGCCCCCCCAGCCACCCAGTAAGAAGGAAAGAGAAGCGGGAACTCATCACTGCCTCCAGGTTCCTTGCTCACCAGCAATTCTGGCCGGTGGCTTGTCTGCCTGATGCTGGCTTTAGAACCTGTGAGGGGGTTGGTAGTTGGGGTGCAGACACCCACACTTCCATTAATGTCTCTGGCCGTCAGCCCTGCTACTTTGGAATGAAAGACTCTGGAGGAACCCCAAGGTGAAGTGGAGAGGTCCAGCCCTGGCTACAGAGCTGAGGAATGCAAGGAAGGGTAGTGTCTGTCTATCCGTGTCCCAGAAATCACTTCAGAAGGCTTCAGACAGGGCCGCCACTTGAGCCTTGCAAAGGGTTTTATGTCATGTTCCCCGCTCCTAAAAACCAGAACAAAACATTCCCAAGCTGGGTGGTGGTGGCACATGCCTTTAACCCCAACTCTCAGGAGGCAGAGGCCAGGCTGGCCTATAGAGCAAGTTCCAGGACAAACACACACACACACACACACACACACACACACACACACACACACACACACAAACCAAACCAACCAACCAAAGACCCCAAAAACCAAAAGACATTCACAACCAAGAAAAGTGAAATAAAATCACCACAACAAAATTATCTTAGTTTCTCTGTCCCAGGGCCTCACACACACTCACTCTCCCAGAGGCTTCACCCCAGCCTCTGTCAAGCATTTTCTTTCAATAGATCTTTATAATTCCAATGTATTCACAAAATGGAATCATACTAGTAATATATGCTTGTTAGTTGGTAAGTGGATACTTAATTATATATTATAATTTATATACATTATATATAGTGAAGCTGAAGTCGTCCTAGGTCCATTGTATTTTGGAACACTATCTCATGTGTTGGCTTTCTGGGGCTGGGAGAAAATGGCTCATGTGTAAAAGTGTTAGCTGTGCAAACCTGAGGACCCCGGTTCCATCAGTGGAACCCACAAAAAAACCTGGATGTGACCCAGCATGGTGGCCTGGGCCTGGAATCCCGGCACTCAAAGGCAGAGGCAGGTGGATCTCTGAGTTCAAAGCCCGCTTCATGGCTACGTGGTAAATCCCAGAGCAGTCAGGGCTACATAGTGAATTCCTGTCTCAAAAACAAACGACAGAAGCAGGACGCAGCGGCTAGAAGCTGTGATCCCAGCACCTCTGTGGCAAGACTGGAAACTGAGACAGGAGAAGCACTCCGAAACATTTGAACTCTCTAGCCTAGAGTGCACATCTGCAGCAGTAGAAAGGAGAGAGGCCCTGCCTCAGTGAGGTGAAGGATGGAACGGAGCGCGCCCTGGCCCATAGGCACGTGGCCACATGAGTGCGCCCTGGCCCATGGGCATGTGGACACATGAGGGCACCGGGGCCGTAGGCACGTGGACACATGAGCGCGCCCTGGCCGGTAGGCACGTGGACACATGAGCGCCCTGGCCCGTGGGCACGTGGACACACGAGCGCACCCGGGGTCGTAGGCACGTGGACACATGCGCCCTTCCATGTTCTCACACACCCCAAGACCGACTTTGCTCATCCATCAGTGCACTTAGCTTTGTTATCTTGGTTTGCTCTCTGGAGAGTCTCATCGTGTATTCTATGCTAGCTTCAGCCTCTCAAGTGTTGGGATCACAGGTGGATACCACCATCACCCACCTACCAGTGTGTTTAGAACACACTTGTAATAGCATTACAGCCCACTATCTTCATGTCTCTGTATGTTGGTACAGTACGTTGGTAGGAATTTAACCCAGAGCTTCATGCATACTAAACACATACGAGGGAGGCAAAATCTCCATTCTCTTTGTCTCTTTGTTGTCCTTTAGCCACCCCCACTTTTTTTGGGGGGGGAGTTGTTTGTTTTTAAAACTTTATTACACAGTTTTATTATGTGTTTCTAGGATAAGGAATATGAAATTCAAGGAAATTAGGATTTTGTTTTGTTGTTTTTGTTTTTTATTTTTTGGGTTTTTGGTTTTTGTTTCTTTTTCATCTGTTTGTTTTTTTGAGACAGAGTTTCTCTGTGTAACCCTGTCCTGGAACTCACTTTGTAGACCAGGCTGGCCTTGAACTCAGAAATCTGCCTGCCTCTGCCTCCCATGTTCTGGGATTAAAGGCGTGCACTGATGAAAGGGTCTTGCGGACTGAGTGAGTCAACCATAAATGTTAGAAGAAAATACCCCAGGGCTGGAGAGCTGACTCAGTTAGGAGCACTGATCTCCCGAAGGACCCAGTTTGATTCCCGGCACCAACAAGGAGGCTCACCACTTAGGCACCAAGCATGTGTGTGGCACACAGACATCCATGTAGGAAAAGCACTCAAACTAAAAAAAAAAATTTTTTTAAAGAAAATAACCCAAGCTGGGCGTGGTGGCACGCACCTTTAATCCCAGCACTCGGGAGGCAGAGGCAGGCAGATTTCTGAGTTCGAGGCCAGCCTGGTCTACACAGTGTGTTCCAGGACAGCCAGGGCTACACAGAGAAACCCTGTCTCCAAAAACAAAAAAAAAAAAAAAAAAAAAAAAAAAAAAAAAAAAAAAAAAAGAAAGAAAGAAAGAAAGAAAGAAAGAAAGAAAATAACCGAAGCGAAGTGTGGTGGCACACACCTGTAATGCCAATATCTGAGAGGCTGAGGCAGGAGAATCTTCAGTTCAAGGTCAACGTGGTGGTGAAAGGAAAGCTTCTTGTGTGTGTGTGTGTGTGTGTGTGTGTGTGTGTGTGTGTGTACATGCACACATAAGTATGGGCAATGCCGAGCACCCAGAAGAGGGTGTCAAATCCCCTGCAGCTGGAGTGGCCTGACGTGGGTATTGGGAACTGAATTCAGCTCTTCTGCCAAAGCTGTGCATGCTTGTAACTGCTGCCCAGTTCTGCACACTTGTTTGCTTGCTTGCTTGGGTTTTTTTGTTTGTTTTTTTGTTTTTGTTTTTGTTTTCAGGAAGTAGAGGTTCAGACAGGGACTCGGGACGCATAGACTAGCCACCTTAGCTGTATCTTTTAGATTCAGGTGTGAGTTACATACCCTGTTTATGCTGGTGATGAAACCCACTAGGCAGACACGTTACCAAGTGAGCTACAGCCCCAACCATCCCCTCAAACCTCACGTGTGAGAATAGGAGGCCTTGTGACCTCAGAGCACCCCCAAGGGTACCACCTCTTAATACGACCATCACTTTGGCGCATAAATGTTGTGGGGTTACAACATTCAAACCATAAGGGTGGGCAAACCTGAAAGCTACTGTAAGCATCATTGTTTGTAACACTTGAGCTCCAAAGAACTGATGGCAACCACCACAAATGAAGTCCGGTTTGGTCTTAATTTCACTTTGTAGACAAGGCTGACCCTGAACTTATGGCAAACCTCCTGTCTCATCTTCCCAAGTGCCAGGATTGCAGGCAGGCATGGGCTACCATACCCAATGCAGCATGATGTTCACAGGGGGTTCTTTATTACCTAATGCATCAAAATTCCATGATGTTTTAATCCTAAGTGACATTCCATGGCATGTCTATACTATATTGTATTTATTCGTGTATTGACAGATATGTGGCTGGTTTCCATTCCTTGGCTATTGTGAATAATTGCTAGGAATGGGTCTTCAAATGTCTGTTTGCATTTCTACTTTTACTATAGTTGGAATAGTCACATTGATCCAACGTCATGGATCATTATCTAATGGCCTCACTTTCTCACAGACACATTATCTGTGGAAGGGTGCATGGACACATGGGTATATTAAGTCCTGTACAGTCGGTTCATATGTGGTTTCCTTACTTACCACATCTCAACAACACAGGGCTCCTCCAAGTCACATTTATAACCACATCCATCACCTATCTACCTGACCTATCCCTAGCCTGGGGTGACCACAAACCTGATCTTTGCTTCTAGAATGTTACCATTGCATAAGCACTATTTAGGGCTGGAGAAACAGCTCAGCGGTTTCTTAAGAGCACTGACTGCTTTTCCAGAGGTCCTGAGTTCAATTCCCAGCAACCACATGGTGGTTTGCGACATGCTACCATCTCGCCAGCAAGAACTACGCGACACATCGTTAGGATCCTTCTGCAGTAAAGCTTTAATGCATCTCGAGGGGCAATGCATAAGTTACTCGAAAGCGGAGACCCCGAGGTGAAAAACCCTCTCCCTTATATAGGAAATGTTCTCCGCCTAGGACGTGTAGCTCCCCGGTTGGCTGCTCACTATCGGCCCAGATGACGCCACGGGACAGGCAGGGCGCAAGGGATGGAAATTTACCCGGCACATGCGCAGACCGCTTGTTTACCAGTTAGAACACCGGATGCCAGCGCCATCTTGCCATGGCGATTGTGAGGACGGCTCCCCACAGTGGTTCACAGCCATCTGTAACCAGATCTGATGTCCTCTTCTGGTGTATCTGAAGGCAGCTACAGTAAAGTGTACTCATATAAAATAAATCTTTAAAAACAAGTTTCTTTAAATGGTACAAGGGCTGAAGAGATGGCTCAGTGCGTCCAAGCCTTTGCTTTGAAAGAATGAGGAACAGAGGCCTAATCCTTAGCATTGTATATAAACAGGCACCACACGCTCACATGCATATACCACATGTACCCACACACCCATCATCCCCAGGACTCACAGTGCTCATGCTCCTGTGCACTGTATATAAACAGGCACCACACACTCACATGCATATACCACATGTACCCACACACCCATCATCCCCAGGACTCACAGTGCTCATGCTCCTGTGCACGCACACGTGCCCCCCCACACACACGGCAGGTATGACACATACCTATAATCTCTGCACTCAGGTGCAGAGGCAGGAGAACTGTGAGCCTGAGCCAGCCTGGGCTACATAAAGCCTGTCTTAAAAAATCAAGAGTTGGGCTGGTGAGATGGCTCAGTGGGTAAGAGCACCCGACTGCTCTTCCGAAGGTCCGGAGTTCAAATCCCAGCAACCACATGGTGGCTCACAACCATCGGTAACAAGATCTGACGCCCTCTTCTGGAGTGTCTGAAGACAGCTACAGTGTACTTACATATAATAAATAAATAAATCTTTAAAAAAAAAAAAAAAAAAAAAAAAAAAAAAAAAAAATTTTAAAAAAAAAAAAAAAAAACTTTAAAAAAAAAAAAAAAAAAACAAAAAAAACAAAAACTTAAGCACGCATCATTCCCCCACTAAACTACTTCCTTATGACTGGTTTTACTTTGCATTTCGAGCAGGATTTCACTAAGTTGTTGAGACCTTAAGCTAAGTCTGCAGCCCAGGCAGATGACGAACTACTCACTCAGTATGATTTCCTGAACATTTCTCCGTTCATGCTGTCATATGTATCCACTTACCTGTTGATGGACAGCTCAGATAATTCCAGCTTCTGATTATTGCAAAAAAATATTGCTGTAAACATCATGTGGAGGTTTTTGTTTGGACATATGTTTAATTTCTCTGGGGTAAATACCCAGGAGTTCATTCTGGGATGTGCACACCGCATTCACCCATGGCTACCTGAGACCCTTACAGGTCCACAGGACAAAAGGACTTTTTACCTCCCTCCCATCTTCCCATTAGGTCAACAATGCCCCTTGAACTCCAGACTGAGATGCAAGACCTGACAGGGTATGGGTCTGTGTATGAGTGAGTGTGTGTGTGTGTGTGTGTGTGCACGCGCACGTGTGTGTGAGCATATATGTGTGTCTGCCGTGAGATATTAAACAATACACAAATGGCAGGAAAAACCAGAAATCGGAGGTAATTTTGGAAGCAAAGAATCTGGAGTATCTGGAATGGGGCCAGACTTATTATGGAACATAGGGTATCCAGGAGAGGAACAAAGGTCAAAACTGTGGGTTACCACCCCCTTCCGCCACAACTGGTCACTTCTGCCTTTGGTGCGTGTTTCGAAATGCTAAGTGTGTGAAATTGTGAGCATGCCCTCGGTGATGTGGAGATGAGGTCTGGTGGTGATGGGAAGGGCGTAGGTTCCCAATATTACTCACTCGGACCAGCACCCACAGAAGGGGACAGATTGAGAACCTAGTTGCCAGGCCTGGTGACCACACACAGAGTATCCCGCCGCCTGCATCCTCATGATTCGTGAGTGGTGGCCTCTGGGGACCTAATGGGATTACAGTGGGGGTGACTTGAGGGGAACAAGGAAGACTTAGGGTCTCTGTGGGGGCTCAGCTCTTCCAGCCGCACTTCAGTCAGGCACTTCTGTGGATTAAACCTGGTGGAGGAGACAGAGCGTGGGGGTCAAGCAGCTGGGGGAGGGGCCTCCTGTCTCACAAATCTCCTGACTCAGGGGATTTAGATTGGAGAAGTTCTGTGCTCACTGGGAGGGAAGTGATTCTGGAAGCCTCTGCTTGGCACATAGGTGGACCGGCCAGTTGCGGGGAGCGGAGGTCGTGGGAGGAGGCAGGTGGCTTAAATCTCAGGCTCTTGAAAGAAGCACACACCCACCTAGCATCCTGGGGTCCCTGACAGGTAACAAGAGCCCCCCGGGGCTCAGCAGACCCAGTTATGGCTCCATTTCCAGCCTGCCTGGCCCAGCACCTCAGCCAGCGCCTTCCCGTGAGACCTACCTGAGTGAGAAGATCCCCATCCCCAGCACAGACCAGGTAGGGATGACAGGAATGTCCTCAGTGCTTCCTGGGTCCTACTGGATCCTCCATGATCTTGAAGGCCGGGGAGGGGGCATCATCTGTGACCTTGACAGTGATTAAAGGGGGTGCTCTGTAGTTATTTGAAAAAAACAAAAAAAAACAATCAAATGGTTCTCAAGAAGGCCTTAGCTTCCCCACAGGGGTAAAGAGTCTAGAAAAGTAGGGACCTTGGGAAGTAGGCAGGGATAAAGGCGAGCATCAGCCTGGTTCTGGCATGCTGCCATCCAGCTTTGCCACAATCTTTCTTTTTATAATGTATCACATTTACTTATTTAGTTACTTATATTTATTTGCATTGTGGGTGCATGGGTAGGTGTGTCCATTATAGAGCACGCACCTGGAGGTCAGGGACAACTTGTGAGAGTCAACTCACTCCTACTATGTGGGTTCCAAGTTTGGTGGCCTTAGCCGCTGAGCCCCTTCTCGGTCCCCATTGCCACACTCTAAGCAGATTCCTAGGCTGATGGGCCAAACCCTGAAATAGAGTTGAGTGACTGAGACCTCTGGTCCCCGGAGATTAGAGCCTGAAGTATGAGAAGGGTCTGGGGAGGGAAGAGCTGCAACATGGAGGTTTAGTTTCAACAAGGTCCCCCTCTTGGGACTCTGAGAAGCCTGAAAGAGGCAGACAGGTCACGTGCTGGCCAGCTGCAGAGGCTGCTGCTGAACACGACCCATCCAGAAAGCAGAGCCACAGTGACTCAGCAAATGGCCCTGGTCCCTCGGGGAACGGGCAGCGGTGGCACTGGGTGGGTGATGGAGGACAGGGCTGGCCAGCCTGACTGAAGAAGATACCTGCTGAGTTTTTAGCTGAGGGGATGGTCAAGGCCCCTGCATCCTCCCAGGAGCTAACACGACCTGATCTGCTTGCACCCCCAGGGTACATTCAGCCTGAGGAAGCTGTGGGCATTCACCGGGCCTGGTTTCCTTATGAGCATCGCTTTCCTTGACCCGGGGAACATTGAGTCGGACCTTCAAGCTGGTGCCGTGGCTGGATTCAAAGTACTTGAGTCTGGGCAGCCATGCTGGCTTTGTGGGGAGCATGGTGCCTTAGCTAAGACAAGGAAGACCCCAGTTTTCCAGAGCCGGCTGCATGGGTGGTTTTTCTGAGGATAAGTTTGTGTCCAGGAGGAAAAGGCCCTTGGAGAAGCCCCTCCAGAAAGGATGCTGGGGGGGGGGGGTTCTTCCCGCTCTCCCCATCAGAGAGGCTGCTCTGGCTGAGCGGCTCCTGTTTCCTCACAGCTCCTCTGGGTGCTGCTCTGGGCCACTGTGCTAGGTTTGCTGTGCCAGAGGCTGGCTGCCCGGCTGGGTGTGGTGACCGGCAAGGACTTGGGTGAAGTCTGCCAACTCTACTACCCTAAGGTGAGCTGGGAACCAGCAGAGGGGGTCATGGACAGAAAGCACCCACAGCTCTCAAACCCTGAGCAACTGTGGATAGCTTCCACAATAAAATAAATACAACATGAGCACCCAGGCTCAATTGGTAGCACTCGGACAAAGCCCCATATCCCAGGGCTAAGCACTGCTCCCTCAAGACCACCCAGACTACACATGGTATATTTCAAAGGGATTTTTTAAAAAAGGTTTATTTATTTATTATTTGATGTATACGAGTACACTGTAGCTGTGCAGATGGTTGTGAACCTTCATGTAGTTGTAGGGATTTGAGTTTTTCACTCTAGTCGGCCCCAGTCACTCAGTCCCTGCTCTCTCCCTCCAGCCCAAAGATTCATTTATTATTATAAATAAATACACTGTAGCTATCTTCAGACACACCAGAAGAGGGCATCAGACCTCATTACGGGTGGTTGTAAGCCACATGTGGTTGCTGGGATTTGAACTCAGAACCTTTGGAAGAGCAGTCAGTGTTCTTACCCACTGAGCCATCTTGCCAGTCCTCAAAGGGATTTTTTTAATCTTATGAATTCATTTACTTTTTTTTTATAAAAAAAGATTTATTTATTTTTATGTATGAACACACTGTAGCTGTCTTCAGATACACCAGATCCCATTACAGATGGTTGTGAGCCACCATGTGGTTGCTGGGATTTGAACTCAGGACCTCTGGAAGAGCAGTCAGTGCTTTTAACTGCTGAGCCATCCCTCCAGTCTCCACTTACTTGTTTTTAACATGATTGGGGATTCTATTCAGGGGCTCTTGAATGCTGGATGAGCAATCTACCTTTGGACTCCATCTCCAGCCCTATTCAAAGGGATTTAATGCCATTTGACCCTTTTGGGAGTCCGAAGGGCTGGGGGTTCCAGGGTAAAAGGTGTAAGGAAAGTTGATAAGCCCTGGCTGCGCACCACAGAAACCCAAAGCAGACATTTGCTTCTAGAAACTTGTAGCAACTGTTTAACCATGAGAGGGACTAGAGCTTAGCGTCCTCACGGATGTCACTGCCCCAAACACCTAGAAGCAGGAGGCCTAGTTTCTCTCCACATCTGTCTGAGTTAGTCTGTGTCTGTTGCTGAAAGAAAGTCCATGAAGCTGAGTAGTTTAATTTATCTATCTATCTATCTATCTATCTATCTATCTATCTATCTATCTATCATCTATCAATCAATCTGTCTATCTATCTGTATATATATTTTTTTAAAGATTTATTTATTATATGTAAGTGCACTGTAGCTGTCTTCAGACACTCCAGAAGGGGGTGTCAGATCTTGTTACGGATGGTTATGAGCCACCATGTGGTTGCTGGGATTTGAACTCAGGACCTTCGGAAGAAGAGTCAGATGCTCTTACCCACTGAGCCATCTCACCAGCCCCTCTGTATATATTTTTTATTTTTTCAAATCAGGGTTTCTCTATGTAGCCCATCCTCCTGAACTGAGTGCTGGGGTTAAACTATTACCAAGCCTGGCCCTTTAACTTTTTTTTTTTTTTAAATAAATAAACAGGCTGGAGAGATGGCTCAGCTGTTAAGAACACAGACTGTTCTTCAGTAGGTCCTGAGTTCAGTTTCCAGCAACCACATGGTGGCTTACAACCATCTGTAATGGGATCTGATGCCCTCTTCGGGTGTGTCTGAAGACAGCGACAGTGTACTCACATACATTAAATAAATAAATAAACAAACAAACAGACAGACAGACAAATAACTTTAAAACTAAATAAATAAACTAAATGATTGTGCCAGACATGATGATTCAGCACACTCTTAAAATCAGTACTCAGAAGGCAGAGGCATGTGGGTCTCTCTGAGTTCCAGGCTGGTCAGGGGTACACAGTGAAACTCTGCCTCAGTAAAATAAATAAAATAAAATAACCAGGCAGAAGTGGCGCATGCCTTAAATCCCAGAATTCAGGAGGCAGAGGCAGGTAGATCTCTGAGTTCAAGGTCAGCCTGGTCTACAGAGGGAGGTCTTGGACAGTCAGGATTACTTAAAGAGATCCTGGAGAGAGAGAGAGAGAGAGAGAGAGAGAGAGAGAGAGAGAGAGAGAGAACAAAGAAAAGGGAAGATTATCCTGAGGATATAATGCAATGACAGTGCAAGGTCTGAACTGAAGCACCAGTACTGCAAAATAAAACCAAAAAAAACCCCAAATTAGCTCACATCTCTTGACAGGTTCAAGGCCAATTTCTGCTTGCTTAGCTTTATTTGGCAAGGGGGGGAGGGGTGTGTGGGGTTGGCCTCGTCCACACCAGGCAAGCGTTACCACACTTCATCCTCCGCCTCTGCCTTCTTTTTACTTTCTGTTTGAGACCGGGGTTTCACCACACTGCCCCAGGCTGTCCTTGAACTTTTTCCCTCCTGTTTTAGCTTCTGGGCTGTCTGGCCAGCATCACCAGGTCTGTCCTCTGCTCTAAAGGGTTGTGTCACGGCTCAATATGAGGACCAACGTTCCAACACGAATCCTTGAGAGGCCCAGAACTGCCAGAGCAGACTCCTTTAAGCGTGTCTCTTTTCTTTTTCGGTTTTGGTTTTTCAAGACAGGGTTTCTCTGTGTAACCCTGGCTGTCCTAGAACTCGCTCTGTAGACCAGGCTGGCCTGGAACTCACAGAGATCACAGTGTGCCTCTGCCTCCCGCGTGCTGGGATTAAAGGCGTGTGTGCCCTCATGGGCCCGGCAATCCTGTCCTATAACCCTAGCTGGTAAACGTGAAAGTGCACAGACTTCCAACTGCTCAGCACGGCGCAGAGCATGCAAAGGCAAGAAAAGTGCAATGTCAAAGAGCCAGCCTTCTTCTAAGGAAGTGACTGACATCTCCTCACCACAGGTGCCCCGCATCCTCCTCTGGCTGACCATTGAGCTAGCCATTGTGGGCTCAGACATGCAGGAAGTCATTGGAACGGCTATCTCCTTCAATCTGCTCTCTGCTGGACGGTATCGTGCTAGGGAATCCACCTCAGTGCCAGGCTGGAGGGGGGCCACTGTTTCCTCCCCAGGACAAGGCCCCCTGCCCCCCATTTACATCATCACCCCATTTCCAGTAGGGCTCGTGGGTTCTATTTTTTAGAACGTAAGGTGACTTGTGGGTCACAGAGCACACAGGCCAGGGCTCCCTACTGCCCCAGGTCCCCTTCCTGGGTGTCTATAAATATTCAGCACAACCCACACTCCCCTCGTCCTAAGCTGGCCAAGCTATTTGGGTTCCTGACTTCCCAGATCTGGGCCAGGCTGGGTTGATCCGGCCTTCTTGGTTTCAGCATCCCGCTGTGGGGCGGCGTATTGATCACCATTGTGGACACCTTCTTCTTCCTCTTCTTGGATAACTATGGTGAGAGAAAGCTCCTCTTCTTGGGGGATAAAAGTGGGCAGGGGGGCTGGTGAGATGGCTCAGTGGGTAAGAGCACCCGACTGCTCTCCCGAAGGTCCAGAGTTCAAATCCCAGCAACCACATGGTGGCTCATAACCATCCGTAACAAGATCTGACACCCTCTTCTGGAGTGTCTGAAGACAGATACAGTGTACTTACATATAATAAATAAATAAATCTTTAAAAAAAAAAAAAGTGGGCAGGGGTGCCCTCCGGGAGCCTTGGCTTCTCCCAGGGCTGTGGGTCCCCCTGGTTCAGCTGTATGGCGTGAACAACTTAACTCCGGTTTCTGTTTTCATTTTCTATAACATGGGACAGAACATCCAGGTGTCACAGGGCCGTGGTGACGTTTCAATGAGAAAAAAATACATGCTAAGCTCTTAGCCCAGTGCCCAGGACAAAGCGCTCAAAACAGCCACTCTCTAGTGTTTATGTGACAGGGATTTGCTTTCTTCTAGGTTTGCGCAAGCTGGAAGCTTTCTTCGGGCTCCTCATTACCATAATGGCCTTGACCTTCGGCTATGAGGTGGGATGCCAGAGTTTACCCTTCCCTCAGGATCACTCCTTTCCCTTCCACATGGGTAGCCTAGGGGTCTAGGGAAAGAGCCCTTAGCCTCCATCCTTACCTGCCTTTGGGGATGGGGTGGGGGGAGGAAGGTTCTAGTGAGCTGACCAAGTTTGTTCCCACAGTATGTGGTAGCGCGTCCTTCCCAGGGAGCGCTCCTTAAGGGTCTGTTGCTGCCCACCTGCCCGGGCTGTGGGCAGCCGGAGCTGCTGCAGGCAGTGGGCATTGTCGGTGCCATCATCATGCCCCATAACATCTACCTGCACTCAGCCTTGGTCAAGGTGAGCAGAACAGAGGGAGGGAGGGACGGACGGACAGACGAGGGAGGAGCCCATTTCTGAGCCTGGACTCCTGCCTCAGATGCCTTCCTCGAGGGTCTTGTGAAGGACGGACTCACTCTCGGTTCAGCCCGCCTGTAATGACAGGTCTGAGGCAAATCAACAAAAATCAGTCAAGGCCTAGAAACTGCATCCTCCCTCATGTAGGGGACAAAGACAAGGGCAGTGTAAACAGAGGGGGGGGACTGTGGTGGGTGAAAGGCGCTCGCAGAGGGACAAACTGAAGAGGCTGGTGGATAGACTGCAGGATGGCCCAGCAGTCAGGGAGAACAGCAAGCGCAAAGGGCCTGAGGTGGAACTGAACCAGCCGCGTTTGATGATGACGCGTGACGGAGGAAGGGGGAGGGGAGATCAGGCTGAGTTAGAGAGGGACCTCAAAGGTCAGGTCTTCCTTCATTCACATCATTGGTCACTATGGACCAGACCTCTGGCAAGGACAAAGATGTGGGCAGGTGGCAGCTGACCAGAACCGGAATCAGACTACCACATAGGGGACATTCTCGGAACGGTGACTCAGAGAAGACAGAAGTAGAGGACATTGGGTACCTCTGAGGGACTTTGGTCCTTCCCTTCACCTCTGACCTTACTAGTCTAGAGAAGTAGACAGAGCCCGCCGGGTGGATGTTCGAGAAGCCAACATGTACTTCCTGATTGAGGCCACCATTGCCCTATCGGTGTCCTTCATCATCAACCTCTTCGTCATGGCTGTTTTCGGTCAGGCCTTCTACCAGCAAACCAATGAGGAAGCGGTGAGCCACACTGTCCCTGTCGCCAGCTCGTTTGCATATACCCACACCCCACCAGCTTTGCCAGGGATTCCAGGTCACGGGGCCACATCCTCCCTCCGGAGTCTCTGCTGGACTCTGAGCTCTTCTCTCCCCATCATCTCGGCTCCCAGATGACAGGTGTCAATCACTTTGAAGTACAGCTTGGCTTGAGATGTTGCTTTGGTGCCAGGTGTCACCTAAGAGCCCCAGGGTAAAGCAAGCCAGTCCTCCACCTTTGCTCTTGTCTGTAGCAAACACAGGGGAGATGTGAAGGGACAGGAGGTCAGCCCACCCACCAGTGAGCACTCAGGGACCTTCAGAGATGGAGCAGTGCAGTCACAGGTGGGGATGCAGAATGACAGGTTAGGGCTGAGACCCCTGAGGGGCCTGACTCTTCTGTTCCCTCTGGAGGCTGAAGCTGATGGGGGGTGGAGGGTGGGGGAGTGGGGACTGGGAGTCGATAACCACTGCACTTGGAAGTCCTTGCTAAATGTCCTCAGTGTGTGAGGGTGTATCCATTCTTGGATGTCAGTCAGCCACCTCGCATGAGAGAGAGAACTCTATAGGGACTTTGAAGCCTAATTTCCCTCCCTCCCTACCATTCTCATTCTCTCTCTCTCTCTCTCTCTCTCTCTCTCTCTCTCTCTCTCTCTC
>NC_034594.1:52956528-52973024 GCF_900095145.1 Mus pahari
TTCTTTCTTTCTTTCTTTCTTTCTTTCTTTCTTTCTTTCTTTCTTTCTTTCTTTCTTTCTTTCTTTCTTTTCAAGACAGGGTTTCTCTGTGTAGCTCTGGCTGTCCTGGAACTCACTTTGTAGAACCAGGCTGGCCTTGAACTCAGATATCCGCCTGCCTCAGCCTCCCAAGTGCTGGCTTTAAAGGCGTGCACCACCACCACTTGGTGGAAGCTCTTTCTTTTCTTTTCTTTTCTTTTCTTTTCTTTTCTTTTCTTTTCTTTTCTTTTCTTTTTCTGAGACAGGGTTTCTCCGTATAGCCCTGGCTCTCCTGGAGCTCACTGTCCAGGCTGGCCTCGAACTCAGAAATCCGCCTGCCTTTGCCTTCCAAGTGCGCCACCACTGCGCTGCGGAAGCCTATTTTCAAGTTCAAGTGACTACAGGCTCTTGGATGAAGGAAGGGGGGTGGGAGTGGGGCTGTGGAATGTGGTGCCAACACCAGTGTACTGACCCCAGAGCCCGAAAGCCCAGTTCTCACCTGGAAGCTGCATTGTAAATTCTAACAACACATTCACAGCAAGAGAAATAAGACCAAGCTGGGCATGGTGGCTCATAACTTAAATCCTAGCACTCAGTAGGCAAAAGAAGACAGATCTCTGTGAGTTCAAGGCTAGCCTGCTCTACACCAGGGTATTCCAAGACAGACCCAGTTATATAGAGACACTTTATCTCAAAAAAAAAAAAAGAAAAAAAAAAAAGAGAAAAGAAAAGAAAAGAAAAAAAGAAAACGAAAAACAAAACAAAACTCAAAAGCTGGGTGTAGTGGTGCTCGCCTTTAATCCCAGCACTCGGAGGCAGAGGCAGGCGGATTTCTGAGTTTGAGGCCAGCCTGGTCTACAAAGTGAGTTCCAGGACAGCCAAGACTACAAAGAGAAACCCTGTCTCAAAAAAAAAAAAAAAAAAAAAAAAAAAACCCTCAAACCATTTTTAGCAGTGTGTCTAGGCAGACATAGCCTGCAGGGCCTCAGGTTTTCTTTTTGTTGTTGTTTTTTTATTTGAGACCAGGGTTTCTCTGTATAGCCTGAGCTGTCCTGGAGCTCGCTCTATAAACAAGGCTAGCCTTGAATTTACAGAGATCTGCCTACCTCTGCCTCCCAAGTGCTAGGAGTCTTTAAGGCATGCGTGACCACCACCGCCAACCTGGACAGCCTGGGTGGGGGCCTAGCTGGGGTCCTGATTTTTCAAAAGTGAGTTTGTGTTTTCCCACGTCCTTCGTACTGACTCCCGGCCTGCAGTTCAACATCTGTGCCAACAGCAGCCTCCAGAACTATGCTAAGATCTTCCCCAGGGACAACAACACAGTGTCAGTGGATATTTATCAAGGAGTAAGTGCCACTCAAGCCCAATGCTTGGCCACGCCTTGTCGGGGGTGGGGCCTCGATTGGGCCGGACCTCTGTCTGATCACGCCTCCTCCTTCTAGGGTGTGATCCTAGGCTGTCTCTTTGGCCCTGCGGCCCTCTACATCTGGGCAGTAGGTCTCCTGGCAGCGGGGCAGAGTTCTACTATGACCGGCACCTATGCAGGACAGTTCGTGATGGAGGTGGGTATCGAGGGCCCAAGGACAGCAGACACACTGTTAGAGGTTTGGACGCTGGGTCTTTCTGAGTTGCAGAAGGGTAAGATGACAGAATCCTCCAAAGGTGTTCCATAGTCAGCAAACCAGTTATGGGAATCCTCCCTCTCCCGCTCGTCCTTTCTCCCACCAACAGGAGTCAGATCTAACCCCCTATTTCCAACACAGACAAATGCATGGGGTGGGGGGGTTGGAAGTGGGCGTCTGAGACTACTGAGGCCACGTAGCCCCACCAGGGTGCTTGATCCCACCCAGGGCTTCCTTAAGCTGCGGTGGTCCCGCTTCGCACGGGTCCTTCTCACTCGCTCTTGCGCCATCCTGCCCACTGTGTTGGTGGCTGTCTTCCGAGACCTGAGGGACCTGTCCGGCCTCAACGATCTACTCAATGTCCTACAGAGTCTGCTGGTGAGCCCCGTAGTCTAGGAGCACAGCAGCCCCCTCCCCACCTTCCAAAAGTCCTACAGGGTTTGCCTTAAACACTCACAGGATTCTACAGTCACACCAAAAAGCAAGAGTCCCCGCTGTCCCCATTCCACAGATATAAAAATCAATGCATTGGGTTGGTTGACTGGAGGCTGAGCTGACTGACATTCAAATTCCAGCAGTCTGAGAGCCCTGCATACTTTCAAGACACAGAATACTGCTCAGGGCTTGTTTTTTTTTTTTTTTGGGGGGGGGGGCGGGGGTTGAGATAAGGTTTCTGTGTGTAGCCCTGGCTGTCCTGAAACTCACTTTGTAGACCAGGCTGGCCTCGAACTCAGAAATCCACCTGCCTCTACCACCCAAGTGCTGGGATTAAAGGCCACCATTGCCTGGCTGCTCGGGGCTCTTAGGGAAAGTTCCCAAAGGCTGCCAGCTAGAGGAGAGGCAGAACTCCCCACTCCCACTCCCTGCTGTGCCAAGGCAGGGTCTCTCTGCCTCAGTCTCCACCCCTGCCCACAGCTGCCCTTCGCTGTGCTGCCCATTTTGACTTTCACCAGCATGCCAGCTGTCATGCAGGAGTTTGCCAACGGCCGGTGAGTACGCCCTTCCCCGACCACCCTCGACCACCGCGGTCCCGCTTTCTGTACTCTCAGCCACGCAGAGGCAACAACTGTTATCTCCACCTTCCCATGAAACCAAGGCCCCAAGACCATAAAGAACTTGCCCAGTGTCGCACAGCTACTAAGTATGGGAACCAGGGTTTGGTGGGCACACTCCTTGCCAAATCCTGTCAGTAATGGAGCCTGAAGAGCCTCCAAGTGGCTAATGGGGTCTGTCTGCTCTAGACGACACAGGTGGTCCTGAGGATGGGGGTGGCCTGAGGTGGGGAGAGCATCCAGGTGGCCCAGCTGTATCCAGCCAGCCCTGAGCATCCATTCTTCTCCCAGGTTGAGCAAAGTCGTCACTTCCTGCATCATGGCACTGGTCTGCGCCATCAACCTGTACTTTGTGATCAGCTACCTGCCCAGCCTCCCGCACCCTGCCTTCTTCGGCCTCGTGGCTCTGCTCGCCATAGGTTACTTGGGCCTGACTGTTTATCTGGTACTTATCTGGGGTCAGCCACGGGGCAGGGAAGGCAGGAGAGGGAGACACAGGGGGCTTCTGCGGAGCTCTGGCCTCTCCTCCACTCATGGTCCTTCCCCAGGCCTGGACCTGTTGCATCGCCCACGGAGCTACCTTCCTGACCCACAGCTCCCACCGGCACTTCCTCTATGGGCTCCCTACCGGGGAGGAGCAGGGAGGCTTGCAGGGTTCTGGGTGACTGCAGCATCCGGCAAGCAGAGAGGCAACAGGACAGACACAGCAGGGCGATTGGAGGTCCCCTACCGGCTTTCTGGGTTACCGGTTTCCAGTTTGGACAAGTGCTTTACCTCAGAGTAAAATGACACCCTTCTTATCACCATAACCTAAGAGACTTAAAAAACACAGTACCTGGGGCGAGAGATAGCTCAGGCGTCAAGAACACCAGCCACCCTTTCAGAAGACAGGGATTCAATTCCCATCATCCACGTGGTGGCTTTCAACTGAGCTTAACTCCAGTTCCTAGACCGCCTCAAACAGAACCCAAACAGAACCGCCACGACTCCACTGTCTCACTCCAGGGAGTGGAAGATGAAGAGTTCTAAGTCGGGGCTGGAGAGAGATGGCTCAGCGGTTAAGAGCACTGATTGCTCTTCTAGAGGTCCTGAGTTCAAATCCCAGGAACCACATGGTGGCTCACAACCATCCGTAATGGGATCCGATGCCCTCTTCTGGTGTGTCTGAAGACAGCAACAGTGTCCCCACATATATAAAATAAATAAGTAAATCTTCAAAAAAAAAAAAATCTTAAAGAGTTCTAGGTTATTCTCTTGTTATAAAGTGAGTCCAAGAGGAGGAGGAGAATCTGACAAACGTGAGGGGAGGAAGGGTCGGACTGGAAGAAACTTAAAAAATTAGAAATAGTCCGATGAACCAAAGGGTAGCTCCCCTCTGTTCCAAAGCGCTAGAAAATCTAAACGTCAAAACCCGAACCCTCCAAATGACTGTACGGAAACCTGTTTTCCAGAGAGTAAAACCTAGAAACTGTCCCTTGTCTTTCAGGAGCCAGGCCATAAAGAACCCAAAAGTCTGTGCCTTCAAGGCCCAATTCATTTGCCATCTCCCCAGGGAACTGGGCTGACCGGACTCCCACGCTGCGCTATTAGGGTTCCCTGCGCTCCACTCTCAGCTCCCCCTAGGGGCAGGGACGCTCCCTCCCGAGCGCCCACACTCCGGCCTAGGCCCTGTCCTTCAAGGGCAAGCGGAACTCAGGTGAGAGGAGGGTGCTTTCTCCCAGGGCCGCAGAGGCCACCCCGGCCCCCGGGCAGGGAGGAGCGGCGTGGGCGGGGAACCCCCCTCCTCGGCAGACAGCGTCCCGGGCCCCTTCGCCCTGTGAAGACCTAGCACTTTGCAGACGCTCCCTAGGCAGTTTCTAGGCTCCCCTAAGTCCCTCCTCCTGACTCCTCCGGTTCCTTGCACTGTAGCCTAGAACGGCTCAGAGCCGCTCGGGGGAAGGGGTGACCGGGGACCCTTTCCCCAGGGTCCAGCCTGGGGGAGCTTCGCTGTCTGAAAGTAGCTCCCATGCCCCGGAACCCAGCTGGGAAGGCCGTGGACTGGCGCTCAGAGTGGGGCGCTTGTTTATGAAAAGAATTTCCTCTTTCTTAAAAGGGCAACGAAAAGAGTGGGGCCCAAAAGGAGCAGCGAAGGGAGAGGTCTGGGTGCCTGAGCAAGAAAGAGGACTTCCCCTCGCCTTAGCGCCTGCTGCTGGAGAAGATGGGACCCCAGATAATAAAGGGGTAGGGGGCTGGCAAAGAAAGCATCTCCAGATTCCCCTCCAATTTCTCCCGTGTTCCCCAACTTGGTGCACATTCTGGCAATTCACTTGGCACTAATTGAATGCTTTATTTATTTTTCATTTTTAAAAAAAAATTTTTGTGATAAGCCCTGGGTTAGAAGTGGAGGAGAGGTAAAAGTCCCGAATTAAAGAGGATGTCAGCTGTCCGGGAGCTCCCAGGGGAAGAGGGTGGGAGGGCTAAGTGAGGGCAGGATGAGGCCCGCACCTGACACAGTGAGTTCTGGAGGACTATTGAGCACAGGATTTTGAAAGTTAAATAAGAAAGGGCTGTCAGTGAGTGTGTCCACAGTTCTTGGTTCTCAGACGCTGTGGAATGGGGTTGGGGGACCCAGAAGGAGGGAAAAACTGATCATATGACTAGTTACGTTTACGTTTAGGACTTAGAACTGGGCGCTGAGAAGGTAAGTTTGGCTCGGAACACTTACTGAACACTGACCTCCTTAGGACTGAACACCCCAGCTCCTCCTGCACGAGCTAACATGGCAGCTAACAACAGCCTGGAACCCCAGCTCAGGGGACAGGACACTCTTCAAGCTTCCAAAGGCACCCCAACACTCACTGCATACACTAACACATATACGTAAAAATAAATCTTAGCGACACTGGCACACTCCTTAATATCAGCGCTCTGGAGACAGAAGCCGGTGGAGCTCCATGCACTGGAGGCAAGCCAGCTCAGGCTTAGTAGCAAGTTTCAGTCCAGCAAAGGCTCTGTAGGGAGACTCGCTCTCAAAATTAATAATAATAATAATAAAATCTTGGGGTCAGTGAGATGACTCAGTATGTCAGGGTACCAGTCACCATTCCCAAAGACCAGAGTTCCGTCCTTGGGACACACATGGCTGGATTCTCTAGCTCCACACATGTATTATGACACATGCCTGCTCACACACTCAAAAATAATGATTTAACCCGCCCCACGCCACAGGGTTTCCCTGTGTAGCCCTGGCTGCCCTGGAACTCACTCTGTAGAAGAGACTGGCCTTGAACTCAGACATCTGCCTGCCTCTGCCTCTGGAGTGCTCGAATTCAGCCAACCTGTCTGATTTACCCAGGCCCAAGGTCGGGGATAAGGTCGCCATTTCCAGCCAGGGGCGGGAACTTAGTGCTCCTCTGTCCCCGCGGTGGCCCTAAAGACCTCAGCCCCCAAACTCAAGTTGAATTTAAGGAACGAGGCCCACCTTAGGCTCCCCACCCACCCCCGCAGCTCCATAGCCCTCGGTGGGAGTCAGTCCGCGCATAACTGCTTCGGGGGAGCCGGCTAAGGGCTTCCTACCAGAGCTCCTGTCCAGTCCACAAGCAGGAAACTGAGGAGCTGGAGGGCAGGACCCTTGTCTCAGGTGCCCCACGGTATCCTGCTTAGTCCCGGAAGGCAGTCCACACCATTGTTTTTTCTTGGGGATGATGGGTGTTAAAATAATAGTCTTAGGGGCTGGAGAGATGGCTCAGTGGTTAAGAGCACTGACTGCTCTACCAGAGGTCCTGAGTTCAATTCCTAGCAACCACATGGTGGCTCACAACCCTCTGTAACGGGATACCTTCTTCTGGAGTGTCTGGTATACTCCTCTACATAAAATAATAAATCTCTAAAAAAAAAAAAAAATCATAATAGACTGTGTGGGTAAAGCCCCTCACCAACTGCTGGGTGAGGGGAGACAGCAGTGGAGATCGAGCCATGCTCCCCTGCGAGGAAACAAACAAGACCCGGGCTCATTCAACTTCGGGTCACACATTTCCTTCTGGAAACAGTGCAGGCCCAGCTAAGAAAGCAGAGGCACCCCCGGTGGGCCTGGCCAAGAAGAAGCGCTCAGAGAGAGGTGGAAGGGCCTGGGCTGAAGGCTTCATTTTTCCCAAGCTGTCCCTCTTCTGTCATAAAGGCAAGAAGGGGATCTTTCCGAGGAGCCCGCTAGATCCCGAGTGCAATTAAGAGCGCGCGCCCCTGGGCACCAACACACGGGAGGCGAAGACCTTGGGGTGTAAGGATGGTAGGCTTGGGGCTCCCCAAGGGCAGAAGGAGGGGTCAGGGATCAGCGCCCCACACTCGCAGCTCGGGCGCACGCAGAGCAGGGGCCAGGCTCCCAGCCCGCTCTCTGCTGGGAAGCCACAGGACGCCCACCCCACCACACCCGGCCACAGGGCCCAGGGGAGGAAGTGAGGCGTGCATGTCAAGGCTTGGCATTCGTGTTTTTTAAATTAAGGCGAATGAAAGGAACTTTGTAAGACAGGAAAAATAAAAAATAAACGAACCGCAGCCCTAGAGCGGCGCAACTGGGGGGCTTCCTGCGAGAAGACTCTGTGTGCAAACGCAGATTCAGGTTCTGGCTGGGGTGTGTCACCACAGATCCGGTGACACGTGTGTTTAAAATCTGAATGGTTGCAGTCTCAGGCGCCCGCCCTTGGGCGCTGGGCCCTCCCTCGGCGGGCGTCCCCTGATCACTCGGAACACAACCAGCCCTAGACCCGGCCCCTCTAATAATCATAGATAGGGGCGGTGGGGTGGGGGTGGAGGGCCTCTAAACAAGGTGGTATTTCTTCTAGTTGGATGGGATTAGGCTCTGCCAAGGGACGAGGGGCACGTTCCAAGCCGAGGGAACAGCACGTACAAGATACGAGGCTCCCTGAGCAGCAGAGGCTCGGCTTCTGCCAGGGTTTGGCAGGGGAAGAGGGCGAGGTTTGCCACAGGACAATCGGTAACGGTAGGCGCCGAAGTGGACTTTTCAGTCCTGGGATGTACTCGAGGCTGCAGTGAATGCTGATAGTTACAGTTGGACCACGAACATCATTTAGGGCAGAAGAGGTGACTCAGTCCCTGCTCACACAGGCCACCTGAGTTCAGGTGCCAGCACTCACGGCTAACAACTGCCTCCAACTCCTGCTCCAGGGGATGGCGCCCTCTTCTGGCCTTTGAAGGCTCCGGCATACATACACAAAAAATCAATCTTTCTACAATTCCATAATTTGATGAGTTTGCATAACCGGACCTAGCAAGGAATGCCTTTGGGGGGGGGAGCGGGATATTCACAACGTTAGACAAAAGACTCATTGTACAGGCGGTGAGAAGGCTTAGGGGGTAAAGGTGCCTACTGGCAAGCCTGACCACCTGGGTTTGATGCCTCTCCCAAAGAGTGGAAGAGAACTTGTGATCTCCATTCGTTGAACGTGTACGCTCCACACACAAATAAATATAACTTTACATTTTTTAGGGGCTGGAAAGATGGCTCAGGGACACATGTCACTCTTAAAAGAACCCTATTTCCATTCCTAGGGCCCACACGGGCTATGAACTCCAGTTCCAGAGGAATCTGACGCCCTCTTCGGGCCTCAGAGTGCACTACAAATACGTGGAGCACATACATATATATATATATTTACAGGCCATACACATAAAATATTTCAATTTTTTTTTTAAAAAAATTCAAGCCCATTTTACAGAAAGTTAGCGTCATCCCATTTTCCAGAGGAACTAACGGAGGCAGCTCGTGTCAGCACTTTGGAATGCGCGGAGGTGGAGCCCCGACGTCCTCCCCGATCGGGCGCTTGGGGCGGGCCTCAAGCCCCGGGGCTCCACGGCCCGCAGCGGCGGGTTACCGCTGTCCGCTCTGCCACGCAGCCGCAGACGCTCGGTCCGGCCAGCACACCGCAGGAAGAGAGGCGACGCCCCCTGGATCTCCGCAGGAACCCGGCCCGCCTCCCAGCCCGCCGGGCCCCAGAAGTGATGAAAGCGGCGGCCGAGTCCCAGGCGCGCCGAAGCCGTTGCCCTTTTAAGGGGAAGCCTTGAAACGGCGCCCGGGTTCCATGTTTGCATCCGCCTCGCGGGGAGGAAACTCCATGTTGTAACAAAGTTTCCTCCGCGCCCCCTCCCTCCCCCTCCCCCCGAGAACCTGGCTCCCCTCCCCTCCGAAGCTCGCGGGGATCCCTCCCTCCCACCCTCCCCTCCCCCCCGCGCCCCGATTCCGGCCCGAGCCGGGGGGGAGGCCGGGCGCCGGGGCCAGAGTCCGGCCGGAGCGGAGCGCGCCGGGCCCCATGGACAGCTCGGCCGTCATTACTCAGATCAGCAAGGAGGAGGCGCGGGGCCCGCTGCGGGGCAAAGGTAGGCGGGCGGCGGGAGGGGAGGACGGGGCTAGGGGGCCGTCCCCGCGCCGCGGTCGCTGCCGCTGCCCCGGGCGCGCGCCTCGGCCCGGCCCGGCCCGAGCCCCCGCCGGTGCGGCCGAGAGAGAGAGTTTGAACTCCGCGAGAGTCGGAGGCGCTGGGCGGGGCCTGGCGCCCGCGGTGCGCTCGAGTCTGCTCGTGGTGGGGAAACTGAGTCAGAAGGCGAGCGAGGGGCTGGCGGGCTCCCGGGCGTCGCCCCCTCCCCCAGTTTGGCGCCAATGGGACGAGAAGGTGGGGGGGGGGAGGCGGCCGCCCGGCCACCCGCTGAGGCTCCGCCCCCCTCCGGGCTGAGGTCTGGAAGGGGTGCCGGGGTGACAGCGGGCTGGGGAGGCTTGCAGGGATCTCCCGCCAACTCACTCACAGCAGCCAGGTTCCCCCCCCCCCAAACTCGGGCGTCACGCGTGGAGGTGCGGACGACACCCTCGGAGGCAGAGAGCCTCCAGCCCTGCAAGAACAGACTGGGGGGGGGCTTGTGTCCAGCTGGGCACGCGGCACCCCGGCTGCCACAGGCCAGGCCGGTTGGCGTCGAGCCTGTGCACGCTTGCACCCACCCTGTAAGGGGTGCTGCCCGCCTATGCGGAGCCCCTAGGGCTGGCAAGAGTGGGGCTCACCCCTCCCTCCCCCGTGTGAATCTCAAGATTGTGAAGTCACTCCGGGTTTGTCCCCTGTCCAGTCCTAGCTCTTGGGGGGTGGGGGCTGAAGGCAGAAAGGACCAGAGACTGGTGGGGGTAGGTCTGTCTGTTTGGACAGGCCGCTGCCGCTCAGTAAGTCTAAGGTTGAGACGGGGCGGGGTGAAGGAGGTGGGGCTGGCGGGGCTGACAGCCCTGGGACACCAGCCTCTGGGCCCAGGCTCAATGAGGACTTTGGACTCACTGGGTAGACAGAATGGAGGGAGAGTGGGAGTGGACGCTAGGGCCCCGAGCCCTGAAGGTCCTGAGCAGGGGCTGCTCAGGTAAGGTCCATCTGTGGGGTCAGGTGATTGAGAGCCAACCGTGAGAAAAATCGGACCCCTCCTCGAGCCACCTACTCAGGAAAGTGGCTGCCTTCCTACCCACACCAGATTTCCTTATGTCGCAGAGTTGCAGGGGCCCTGAAGTGACCCGTGGTGGGGGATCCTGGAGGGGGGGGGGGTTCTGGAGGATAGCCAGTCAGAGCCACTCTCATGTGTCTCCTGATGGAGCAAGAATACTCACATTCTGTGTGCTCAGTGCATGCGGCCCCTGCAGGCCAGTGTGCCCACATTCATGTCTTGCTTCAGGTGACCAGAAGTCAGCAGTTTCCCAGAAGCCCCGGAGTCGGGGCATCCTCCATTCCCTCTTCTGCTGTGTCTGCCGGGATGATGGGGAGCCCCTACCTGCCCACAGTGGGGCTCCCCTGCTGGTGGAGGAAAATGGCGCCATCCCTAAGGTTTGTGGCGATTTGGACGCACTGGGACCTAGCCGGAAGTAGACTTGGCAGATGCACATAGGGGTATAGGCCGAACTTCACTGATAACATGTGCAGATCCTAAAATGTGCAGAGAGGGAACGCGCTTGCCCGCTAGGTCCTCCCCCTTCCCAGCCCTGCTGCAGCCTCCCAACCCACAGTTATGCCTTCCTTGCTGGTGGGAACTTCATGAGGTGAGGAAGAACGACCCATTTATCTTACCCCTGGCTCACAGTTTGCAAGACCCCAAAGCTGGGGAGGGGGTAGAAGGTCTGGTTGGGTCCTCAGATAGAGAGATTTGGGGAGGGAAGCCCATGTAGGAGGTGCCCTTCCAGCCCAGCCCTCCCCACAGCACACCCCAGTCCAGTACCTGCTTCCCGAGGCCAAGGCCCAGGACTCAGACAAGATCTGCGTTGTCATCGACCTGGACGAGACCCTGGTGCACAGCTCCTTCAAGGTGGGCGCTGCCCGGCACCTCTCAGCCTCTAGTTTCTTGGAGGGGGGTGGTCTTTGCTGGATTTTCCACCCTTGGGATTCCTTCCCCGCCGGCTCCAGCCATTCTTCTTTCCTTACAGCCAGTGAACAACGCTGACTTCATCATCCCGGTGGAGATAGATGGAGTGGTCCACCAGGTGAGGGTCAGAGGGAGGTGGGGAGCTTGGTGTCTGTACTACACCCAGGTTCCTCCCACCAATCTTGAGAGAGTCCCACATGGGACTTTGATAGATGGGCCATGTCCAAAGCTCAGACAGAGTGAGAACCCAAGACTACCTGGTACTCCAGAGATGGAGCCAGACTCCCAGACCTGCAGACTGGGCTCCTTCTGGTCCTGTCTTGTGGAGCCCTCTTTCCCCTCTTACCCCCACTGCCCGGGACCCAGTTCAAGTAATTCAGGATAGGTTGTGGTGCTGACCAGCCTGTTCTCCATTACTTGGCTCGGGGGCCGGTGCCCTGCAGCCTTGGGGTGAGAGGGCTAACCTGGACTCCTGCATTTGGATAAAACCAATGTGGGAAAGGGAGTGACTCCCACTAGGTGAGGTGGGACCACTGGGATCACATTCTGATCCTCTTTAGGAAGGGGGGGATGGTTGGGGCAGCCTCTTTAGACTGCCCTTCCTCCTCCACTGTTCCTGTCCCCCTTTTTATGGATCACCCCTAAGCCTGTTGGCCGGCAGCTCCCTCACTAGATCCTTCCCTAGGTCTATGTGCTGAAGCGGCCCCACGTAGACGAGTTCCTGCAGCGAATGGGCGAGCTCTTTGAGTGTGTGCTGTTCACTGCCAGCCTTGCCAAGGTGAGCCCTCACCTCCCTCGCCTGGGGTCTGGGTCAGCCAATACCCTCCCATGTTCAACATGCAGACCTGGACATTACTCACTCTGAGGTGACTAACCTCCTACCCCAGTATGCAGACCCTGTGGCTGATCTGCTGGACAAGTGGGGAGCCTTCCGTGCCAGGCTGTTTCGAGAGTCGTGTGTCTTCCACCGGGGGAACTACGTAAAGGACCTGAGCAGGCTGGGCCGAGACCTGCGGCGTGTGCTCATTCTAGACAACTCACCCGCCTCCTATGTCTTCCACCCAGACAATGCCGTGAGTACAGGAGACACAGTGGCTGAGTCAGGGCCGGAGCATATGTGGGGGGAGCTCCCCAGCCCTACATGTGGTGGTAGTGGGGGGCTGGTAATGTCCTATTATCTCTGGCTGGAGTCCCATCTGACAGTCTTCAAAGCTGCCAGTCATGGCCTGTTGATGGGATGGAGTGAAGGCAGTGAGTCCCGTTAGGCTCCTGCTGAACGAAACAGTAAGCTTAAGTATGTTTGTGGACATTTTCCTTACTGGTATCTACAAATGAATTTCACTGTCAGCTGCTAAAAGCCAAAACAACAAAACCCAGACAAGTATGTGCCTTGTGGGCAGGGATTGGGCGGGACAGGGGACGCCCTGGGACACCAGCCCTCCTCATGTCGTCTCTCCAGGTACCAGTGGCCTCGTGGTTTGACAACATGAGTGACACTGAGCTACACGATCTCTTACCCTTCTTTGAGCAACTCAGCCGCGTGGACGACGTATACTCAGTGCTCAGACAGCCTAGGCCTGGGAGCTAGTGAGGTGTCTTGGGGCCAGGACCTGCCTCTCACCAAGGCCTGTGCCTCTTTCCAGCAGACTTTGGGCACCTGCCTGTGCTGTTAAAACGTGCGGGCTGTGTCATGTTCAAGGCCCTGGGGAAGAGGTGTCTCTCCTGCCGTGTTGCATGGAGGACAGTGAGCCCTTGGGCCCCTGTGTCAGTGCCTTCAAACTTCTTCCCCTCTTCTCAGGGGACCTGGGGGGCCCTGCCTGCTGCTCCCCACTTCTATCTTCTCCACGCTGCCATGTTTCTCTGCTGCCAAATTGGGCCTCTTCACCCCAGTTTTGCTTTGGGGGTAGGGACAGGGTTTTTACTGCCCCATGCCTTGGAGTCCCCTCACCCCCCAGTCTGAGAACAGTGGACACCCAAGTGCCTTCCATAGAACCCTCTTTACTGGTCAGCTTTTCCCAGCTCTAGGCTGACCTGAGAGGAACCAATCTCTCCCCTTCCCCTCCTCCCTCCTGGGATGCCAGTGCCTCACCAGTGTTGTACATGGGCAGGAGAGGAAGAAAGTCTATTATAATACACTTGTCAAAGAGCTGGGTCCTTCCTCGGGAGGAAAACTCCTGGTCCAGCTTGTCCAAGGCTGATGGCTGCTCCACATCTCACTTAAGCCCCAAGTCTCCCCAAAGCCCTGGGGCTCAGCAGGATGCCCCTGTGGTGCCATATAAATATGTATATGTGTATATAGATTTTGAAGGGAAGGAGAAAGGAAAGGGTGGGAACAGGCACTCTTCCCTTAACCCTTCCCTTCCCTGGGCCCAGAAATTGGGGGAGGGAGGGAAAGGATTTTTACATTTTTAAAACTATTTTTCTGAATGGAATAAGCTGGGCTGAGGGGTCAGGCCCAGTCTTCTCTCTGTCCCAACCCTCAACCCTTTTTACTCTTCATTCAAAAAACATTTATTGAGTACCTTCAGTGCCCAGCAGTGAGCTAGTCCCACTAGCTTAGAGGGAGGGGGTCATCTCTGCTTCATTTTTGGTGCCTCTAAGCCCCAGATGTCACGTGCCTTCAGAGTATCAACAGGAGGTGGAACCTTCTTGTGGGGTTCTGGAGTCTCCAAACCTTAACCAAGCTGGTCTCTCCTGTGCCAACTCCTTCCCAGTTCCATGCAGCCTCCTCCGTGGCCCCACCCCCACCCCCCGCTGGCTGGGGGCAGCTCCCGGGTTTCTGCCTTCTGTTTTTAAAGCCCGTCTCCATACCTGCAGTCTGCAGTTCAAGCCCTTAGGCTCTCTCCCCAGATTACGAGGGTTAAGGGGACCCACAAACAAGTGCCAAGGGGGTTGGTGAAGGGAGAGAAGATGGTTGGCCGGAATCAGATGACCTTCCCGATTAAGTGCCTTCTCTGTGACCTGAGCACCTCAGTGTGATAACTAAAGAGAAAGCTAGACCCCCTCCTATTCTGCCTCTGTGGTTTTTGGGGAGGGGACCTGAAGTGCGTGAACGTCTCACACCTGTGACTGCAGTTTTGACTTTTTCATAACCCCGCTGGACAGGAGGAAGTTAGCCCAGAGGGACTGCCTGGGCACTGGATCTGAGTTCGATTGCTAGAGCCCACGTGATGGAAAGAGAAAACGAACTCCCACAAGTTGTCCTCTGACCTCCTTACATGCACCATGGCACGAGCTCTACCCCCACAGATACACGCACTCTAAACAAATAAAAAATACACAAAAAGCACCGTGCCCCCACCTATGGAATGCGGGGTGGGGCGGGGCGGGGCGGGAGACGGAAGGCTGGGCAGATTCGGGCGGCCCTCAGCCGACAGCCTTCCGGGCGATGGGGCCAGCAAGGAGGAGACTGGGTGGGGCGGGCGCCCGGAGGCCTCCTGGCCGCGCCCCGCGGCCTCCGGCCAGCGTTGACCACGCCCCTCCGGCCAAATTCGTCTTCCGTGAACCCCGCCTGGGCGGGGCAGGAAGTGCAGGGCCAAGCGGTTGCTTGCCGCTAGGGGCCTCCCCGCCCTTGCGGACCGACGCTGGGTTCCGAAGCTTGGCGCTCCCGGATCTGTTAAGGACGAGGGAGCTTACCTCGTCCACCTTCCTCTGAAAGCGTGGAGCTTCGGACGTTCTCCGCACACAGTGGAGAAGGGGTGGTGTACACCTCCCAAGTACTGGTCTCTAACTCAACCTCCTCAGGCCATCCCTTATCATCACCAAGTAGCCCCGAGCTTCCTTTTGCTGTGTGTGTGTGTGTGTGTGTGTGTGTGTGTGTGTGAGAGAGAGAGAGAGAGAGAGAGAGAGAGAGAGAGAGAGAGAGAGANGAGAGAGAGAGAGAGAGAGAGAGAGAGAGAGAGATTGTGTGAGATTGTGTGGTAGGGGAGGGCCGCAAGAAGTGTGAAGCCGCCCCTTTTCGCATCTGCCTACCTAATTCCAGGAAACTCCCACCTGAAAAGAAGCCTATCCCGGAATCAGCTCTGGTCTGGAGCTGCAGGGACCGGGAGAGCCTTTGGCAAGATTTATACCCTTGCCCCTGGCCTCCGCCCGCCCTCAGTCAGGATCAGGCTTGGTTTCCTGCTCTGTATGCAAACGGTGGTCGCCTCAAATTTGCATCCCGGAGACCAGACAAGCAGTGCACCAGCTTTCATTGAGACTCAGTCAAACTCCCCGATCCCACAACCCCACACCCTTTGCCCACGCATAGTAAACTCTACCACATGTGTGGGCACTTCCTTGTCAGCACCAGCCAAGGTCAGGCTGTGCTTCTGCTCTCAAGGAACTCTTCTCAACATTACCGCAAGCAGCTTTAGTTCCCGGAGCTGGAGAGATGGCTCAGCAATTAAAAGCACTGACTGCTCTTTCAGAGGATCCCGGTTCAATTTCAAGCACCCAAATGGGAGTTCAGAACCACAGGAAACTCTAGTCCCAAGAGATCCTATGCCCTCTTCTGGCCTCCGACGGCACTGCAGGTATGTGGTTCACAGCCATACATGCAGATAAAACACAGTAAAAAGGGGGGTCGAGGGTAAAGAAGAAAAACGCCATTAATTCTAGACGGAAAGATACTTGGTAACTTTTAAGTATGAGTATTCTTTCTCTAGGATCAGCTGCCTCTACCGAACGTCGTTAGTGTTTCTTTGGGGTTAGTTACTCCAGAGAGGCCTCGGAGGATCAGTCCCTCAGGGTGCCATTGGGAATATTTCTGGAATTAATGCGTGATTAATTAATTAAAAGAAAGTCTGAAAAAGAGAAAAAGGGAGTTAGGCATAGCGAGTGCAGGTGTGCATGCAACCTGAAATTTAAGGGAAGAGGTAAGATAAGTTTCTGGAGCCTTTGATCATGGAGGGGGGGGGATCCCTTTCAGCAGGGGCTAGGCTCAGCACACTAGTAGAGCACTTGCCTCGCATGCCTGAAGCCTGGAATGTTATCCCCAGTACTGAAAAAGAAAAATCTGATGGTAAATCAGAAAGATTCATAACTTACTGTTTCTGTGGTCCATCTCCTCAGACACGAGGTAGGTAGTGTTATCCACCTGTTGACTGACGTCTCTTGACCCTCCAGGCCCCCTTGTTCGTTGGCTTTTGTTTGCTTGCTTTGTGTTTGGATTCTGAAAATTGAACTACGGACCTCATAGATGCCAGGCAAGTGTTTTACCACTGAGAGCTGCACTGAGGTTTCAGTACTTAGGGTAAGTGTGAAGGATGAGTAAGCTTGGGGAGAGCTGCCTTAGCTGACTGTGTCACCGGGAAGAGCTGAGCACGTCTTTAATCCCAGCACTTGGGAGGCAGAGACAGTCAGATTTCTGAGTTTGAGGCCAGCCTGGTCTACAAAGTGAGTTCCAGGACAGCCAGGGCTACACAGAGAAACCCTGTCTCGAAAAACCAAAAAAAAA
>NC_034594.1:52973039-52974319 GCF_900095145.1 Mus pahari
AAAAAAAAAAAAAAAAAAGACAACAACGTCTCTTTCTCATCTTTTGTTTGTTTGGTTGGTTGTTTGGTTGGTTGGTTTTCTTGGGCAGTGCCCCCTTAGTAAGTGCTTATCTTGAATGGGCAGTGCCCCCTCAGTAAGCGCTTACCAGTTGGAGTCAGGTGACATGTTTCAAGTGATAGTCTGAAGACACTGGGACTTAGGAAGGCTATCCCTGAATATTATCTTAGCTTCCAGATATTAATTTTGGTTTGTTTGTTTGCTTAAGACAGGGTCTCGGGCTGGAGAGATGGCTCAGTGGTTAAGAGTGCCGACTGCTCTTCTGAAGGTCATGAGTTCAAATCCCAGCAACCACATGGTGGCTCAGAACCATCTGATCTGGCGCCCTCTTCTGGAGTGTCTGAAGACAGCTACAGTGTACTTACATATAATAAATAAATAAATCTTAAAAAAAAAAAACAAAAAACAAGACAGGGTCTCATGTTACCCAGACCGGCCTCAAAGTTGATACATAGCTAAGGATAACCTTGACCATCTGAGCCTCTTGCCTCACCTCCCAAATGCTGGGATTACAGATGTATTCCTCACCCGACTCTAGAGGTCAATTTAGAAGGAAAAAGTTCTAGTTGCCAACTATCCGATTTGCATATCGGGTATCACCCAGCACCAGCCACTTATCTCAGTCCAGTCTTGCTAGAGAAAGTGCAAAATGTAGTTAGTGTTATCTTTTATAACTAGAACCCTGACTCACTGAGACCCACAGGAATGGAACCTACAAAATACATCACACCACCCAGCATGAAAGAGCAATTAGGAACCAATCAATGACCACAGTGCTACAATGCTGTGGATGTCTGCGAGCGGCTTGGGGGTTTGAAGAGCACAGGGATGCCTAGACACACAAGGGTAGCCCCTGGGGCTTGAGCAGTGACTCCCTGCTGGAGGGAGCCTTGCAGAGCTGTGAGGTGGCTTGAGGGAGGAGGATGAGCAAGACTCCTGAGCAAGGCTTCAGAACTGGCTGTAGCAGGAAGTACAGGAAATGGCAGGAATGCAGGAATGACATCCAAATGGAGGAGCATGGGATGGCAGGATAAGAGTGACCTCTAGTATTTTATTTTATTTTACTTTGAGATGGGTTATCTCTGTGTATCTTTGACTGTCCCAGAATTCCCTCTGTAGACCACGTTGACCTTAGACTCAGAGGTTTACCTACATCTGCCTCCTAAGCATACATCGCTTTCTTTCTTTTTTTCTTTTTTCTTTTTCTTTTTTCTTTTTTTTTT